>NC_137791.1:18540090-18678680 GCF_963383645.1 Muscardinus avellanarius
TCTGTCTAAAACTTTGGCAAAGAAAAGAGAAAATCCTAAATCTTTTTTGAGATAGAGTGATAAAGGTGATAAATATCAGGTTGAATTCTTAGCCCCCCCCAAATAATAACATAACATTCAATAAGACAATCTAGAAACTATAGGTGTTCAAATAAGCTGTCAAGAGAGCAATAATGAATTCATCACCAATTAACTTCATTCAGTTGACTGGCCAATCAAAAAAAATTTTTTTTTTTTTTTTGTGGTACTGGGGTTGCTGGAAGCCCTTCTACCTCCGGGCTACACTCCCAGACCTATTTTTATATTTTTACTTGGAAACAGGGTCTCCTAAGCCAGTGCGGCTGGCTTCGAACCTGCGCGATCCTCCTGTCTCCGCCTCCCAAGCGCGGGGATTACAAGCGTGCGCCACCATGCCCGGCTCAATCAAAAAAATTTTAAGCCAGTCTTTTAATAGCAATAGAAATAACATAATTGTATAATGTTATAATGTTTCATAATTTACTAAACATGTTCACAAATAATTTAATTGTTTGATAAGTTTATACTAATCAACATATGTGTACTGCCACATATGTTGGCATATGTGGCATAACTTAATGATCAGAGTCAATTTAGGGGGGAAGTAGGTCCATATTAGTAGCATTTCTAACACTGTATTAATTTGTTCCCTTATTTTTATTTATTTATGAGTCTAGGGATGGAACCCAGGGGTATTCAACTTCTGAGCTATACACCTTGCCCTATTTTTTTTTTTTTTTTTTTTGGTGGTACTGGGGTTCCTGGAAGCCCTTCTACCTCCGGGCTACACTCCCAGACCTATTTTTACATTTTATATTTGGAAACAGGGTCTCCTAAGCCAGCGCGCGCGGCTGGCTTCGAACCTGCGCGATCCTCCTGTCTCCGCCTCCCAAGCGCGGGGATTACAAGCGTGCGCCACCACGCCCGGCTTGCCCTATTTTTTTTTTATTCCTTATTTTGAAACAGGGTCTCACCAAGTTGTGGAGGGCCTCACTAAGTATCTGAGGCTGTCCACGAACTGCAATCCTCTGGTCTCAGCCTACCAAATGCTGGGATTACAAGCATGCACCACCATGTCTGACTTGTTCCATTATTTAAATAAATAAATTTTAAAGAAAAACCACATGCATTCTTGTCTTACAGCTTCAAATATATTTATTAGTACAGGATATGCTGGGGCCTCGCTCTCCACTCGTTATACTCTGGAACCCTGGACACGCTTTTTTTTTTTTTTTTTTTTTTTTTTTTTGTGGTACTGAGAATGGAACCCAGGGGCCTTCTTCCTCTTAGCTACACCCTCAGCCCTGTTTTTCTTATTTTTTATTTGGAAACAGGGTCTCACTGAGTTGCAGAGGGCCTCACTAAGTAGCTGAGGCTGTCCAAGAACACCGATCCTCCTGTCTCAGCCTCCCAAAGGCTGGGATTACAAGCGTGCGCCACCACATCTGGCGAGCTTCCTAATTCCTTTTTGCATCAGTTTTCTCGTCCATAAAATAGGGGTAACAACATTTTTTTAATTGAAGGACTGGAAAAAATGAACAGGTCTAGAATGCTGCGAACAGAGACTGACAGGAAGCTGGCTCTAGCCAGTGATGGCAAGGGCTTACTGAGGTTGCGGTCATCTGTTAACCGCGCGGGTTAACAACGCGCTGAGTCCACGGTGGACAGTAGAGCTGCCCTCAAGAGCTACAGCTGCCACCGGGGATCACACCGGCAGTCCTGAGATATTTCACCCTCCACTGTACCTGTGTTTCCTTTCAGACCCAATGTCAGGAGAGTGCAGGAAAATGCTAACAGCACTTCACAACTGGAAGGGGCTTATAAAACTGGAGATTAGGCTTTTCCCAACCAGTAAAAGGCTCCTTACTTAGCAGTCTTCTCGCTCAGTTGACTTCTTTCCTCTTTCTTTATTGATAATCAATTCATAACGAATTGGGCTGTGGAGTTGTTAAATTTCATCAACCACAGGTAAACTTGTTTCTTAAATTGAGTTATATCTTTACCCTCTGACATATTTTCAAACACAATTTGAAAATAAGCATTTTTTTAAGGAGTGCCATATCATTCCTTCAATGAAAATTCTATTTTTTAATTAGAAAAAAATAATCAAGTCAACAGAATTTGGTGTGTGTGTGTGTGTGTGTGTGTGTGTGTGTGTGTGTGTGTGTGTGTGTTTGGAACTAGGGATTGAACCCAGGGGCATTCTACCTCTGAGATACACTACTAGACCTTTTGTATTTTTTTTGTTTTGAAACAGGGTCTCATTAGCTTGCTGAGAATCTATGTTTCTGAAGCTGGTCTTGAACCTGTGATCCTCCTGTTACAGGCATGTACCACCACTCCCAGTTTAATGCCTTTCTTACCTGATATACTTTTTTCCCGCCCAGTACTGGGGTTGGAACCCAGGGACATTCTACCTCCAAGCTACATACCCCAGCCCTATTTTTTTTTTAAATTCTGAAACAGGGTTTCACTGAGTTGCAAAGGGCCTCACTAAAGTAGCTGAGGCTGTCCTCGAACCCGGATCCTCCTGCTTCAGCCTCCCGAATGCTGGGATTACAAGTGTGCACCACCATGCTCGGCACTATTTTTGTATTCTTTATTTTGAAACAGGGTCTCACTGAGTTGCAAGGAACCTCGCTAAGTATCCGAGGCTATCCACGAACCTGGATCCTCCTGTCTTAGCCTCCCGAATGCTGAAATTACAAGTATGCGCCACCACGCCCAGCTTGAGAGCCTCTTTTAATTATTACATCAGTCCTCGTTTCTCCTATCACAATATGACTATGAGCCACCTTTAACAATAAAGATGCAAATACTCAGCAAAGAGTGGGCAACTCGACAATCACTGGGGAACTGAAAATATCAAACTTAGGAGAAATAGAAAGAACAAATAACCAGGTGTGGTGGCACACTCCTCTAATCCCAGTCCTTGAGAGGCTGAGACAGGAAGATCACAGGTTCAAGACTAGCCTCAGCAACTTGGTAAGATCGTGTCTCAAAATTAAAATTTAAGGGAGCTGGGTGTTGTGCTTGTAATCCCAGTACTTGGGAGGCTGAGATGGGAGGATTACAGGTTCAAAGCCAGCTTCGACAACTTAGCGAGGCTCTCCACAACTTAGTGAGACCCTGTTTCCAAATAAAAAATAAAATCAGGCTGAGAGTTTAGTTCAATGGTAAAATGCCTCTGGGTTTAATCCCTAGTGCCACATAAAAAAAAATTAAAATTTAAAAAGGGCTGTCCCCAGTATCAAAAGAAGAGGAGGAGCATGCCAACAACTCCATAAACGCAAAGCGTATTTCTGATGGTATACTTTGCCAAAGGTGAGCTAAAGCATATCAGTCCCTGTTATTCCTGATAAGAAGAGCCACACAGGGGGAAAGCATTTTCATAGTCTGACCCATAATGCACTTAAACAATGGTTATTATATATAAAGACATAGATATAATTTACGTCATTGTAGCAGAGTCTCTCAAACTGTTTTTTAGAATTAAACTCAACTCTTTTTCAGAATTAAACTCTCCTGGTCTGCCTACTAGAGCAAGTTCCCCATTTTCAGGCCACTGTGAAATTCATGTAACTGTCATTAGATTGGACTTTATAATAACATTGTCTCAAGGTATATATATATTGGAGGTACTGGGGTTCCTGGAAACCCTTGCTACCTCCGGGCTACTCTCCCAGACCTATTTTATATTTTTATTTGGAAACAGGGTCTCTTAAGCCAGCACGGCTGGCTTCGAACCTGCGCGATCCTCCTGTCTCCGCCTCCCAAGTGCGGGGATTACAAGGATGCGCCACCACGCCTGGCTCAAGGTCTATATTTGAAGGCTCATTAAATGAGAAATTCTTTTGAGCAAATGCTCTGAATAGTAACCACAATAGGTGCTATATAATGGGCTTACATAACTGAGAAAATATGTCTAATCTAAGATATTGTTCAACTCAATTGGGGAACAGAATACATGTAGAAATATCTGCTTAAGGGTGAGTGCTACAACAGAAGTAATAAACAAAGGATTCTGCTATAGGAGGAAGGAGAGATGGATTCTGATTGGGCACCCACAAAGGCTTCGTGGGAGGGAGCTGGTATTTGAGCTTAGCCGTGGCTGATGAAGGGAACCTCAGCTGCTGAAAATGAGGGTGCGGAAGTCACTGTAAGAAGAACAGCGAAGTCAAGTGAGCTGACCACCGGCAGCAGAATTACTCAGCAGGAAGACAAATTTGTCAAAGTGGTGGTACGCCAACACCGAAGGAACTGTCTGTACGTACAAGGAGGCCAGGAATCCCCCTGAGCACAGACCCAAGGCAAAATCTGTGTACAGAGGATCCAAAGAGCTGACTCCGGAAGCAATGTGGATGGCAGGTTCCCATTGCAGGTCAGGGTAGTGTTTTTCAAGCCGTGGTTCACAAAATAAATTTAGCAGATATGGGTTTCTGGGGGAAGTTGTTCATTCGTTTGTTTCACAAAAAGGAAGACAAAAAATATAATGGGGAAAAAATTTTTTTTTGTTTTTTTGTTTTTTGCGGGTTTGGGGATGGAACCCAGAGGCATTTGACCTCCGAGCTACTTCTCCTGCCCTATTTTTTTATTCTTTACTTTAAAACAGGGTGTCACTGAGTTGCAGAGGGCCTCACTAAGTAGCTGAGACTGTCCGTGAACCGCGATCCTCCTGTCTCAGCCTCTCGAATGCTGGGATTACAAGCGTGCGCCACCATGCCTGGCTTGGGAAAAAAAATTAAAAAGACAGAAGAAGAGAGAAGGAAGATGGCAAGAAGGAAGAGGAAGGAATGAATTACACATACAGCAGATGTATTTGGGACAACTTCTCAGTTTCTATCTGTGGGATATGTTTAAAAATAAAAATAAAAATCATCATTTAGAAGGCTCAGCAAGTTCAATATCTTGGCACTCGATGAAAACACGGCTTAGCCCACTGAAGAGATGAAAGCCATTCGTTTAGATCCAAGTGTTCTTGGCCATGAGTAATCTGCTTAAAAATCTTGCGTCCTATTGCAGAATGTTCTCATTAGATACTCAGAAGACACAGCGTGACGCTCTCATCAGGCAAATAGAGTTTAGAGCGGTCATTTCCCAAGTTGGCAGCAATTCGGCAAAGGGGAAGGCTCAGACTCCTCAGCTTATCACCACGATTCCCATTCTCTTAATATGGAGTCCAACAGGTGTCTTCATGTGAAAGATAACATATATACTGTACTCTCTTTAGGAAGCGTATAATTTCATAAGGAGAACACATAGAGGAACCATAGAAAAAGGACCTACAATTAATTCAATAAAGTAGATCAGACTTCACCAAGGAGCGGCTTTAAAGTGATAATACTGCCTTATCATTTTTTCCAAAATATTTTCATCTAAGACAATCCTTCCACACACAATTGATTTAAAAAAAAAAAAAGTTGGAGAAGGGAATGTCCATGATAACAGAGCCCGTTAGAGATGGTGCCAAGAGAAAATGCTATCTTTTGAAGTTTAATTTGTTGACATTTCCCTAACTCCACGATTCAGTCAATTATCAAAAATAAGTCTCCTGTTTTCAATTGTAAGAAGTGCATGAATAGCCGGGCGTGGTGGCGCACCCTTGTAATCCCCGTGCTTGGGAGGCTGCACAGGTTCGAAGCCAGCTTCGGCTACTTAGCGAGACCCTGTTTCCAAATAAAATATAAAATAGGTCTGGGAGTGTAACCCGGAGGTAGAAAGCCTCTGGGTTCCACCCCTAGTACCACCAAAATAAAAAAAAAATGCATGAATGTTCACAAATACACATGTGACGAGCAGGTAATCTGTACACAGATATGTCACCGAATCTAAAAAAGGCATATAGCCAGAAGTTGGAAATAAAGGTGAAAATAATCAAATTTTTCATAATAAGATACAAACATTAATAAGACTAGCCAAAAGAAAAGTTTTAAGTGTGCTTTATTTACATTAGTGTTTCTTCAAAATCACTAATGGACTCAGGGTTACAAAGCAAATCTGATGTTCAAAATGTAACTAATCAAAATAAATTATCAAAAATAGTTTTGTGTGTGTGTGGTACTGGGGATTGAACCCAGGGACATTCTACCTCCAAGTTACATCCCCCACCCCTTTTTACCTTTTGTTTAAAAACAGTCTTGCTAAGTGTTTGAGGCTGACCTTGAACCTATGATCCTATTGCCTCTGCCTCCCAAGTATAAGGATTATAGGTATGTACCACCACATCTGGCTCAAAAAGACATTTTGTTAGTAGTAATAGATGCAGACATTCTGATACTGAAAAAGTTAAAGAATTAAGTTTGTCATAAATTCTCAGTGTTTATGCAGAGCTGTCTAAGGGAGACCTAGTACTTGATGGTTTTTGTGACTTGTTTGTTGGACTGGAAAGGGAGCTACCCTGTAAATCTGTCTAATTCCCTTTCTCTGGTTCTAAATCCTAAAAATAGTCCTTCAGTTACTAATTTAGCTTCCAATACCCTTTTCATTCCCAGACAGGGTTATCTTGGATATTTAATATGAGTATTCCTCATTACAAAAAGAATTATCAACCGGGCGTGGTGGCACACACTTGTAATCCCCGCGCTTGGGAGGCAGAGACAGGAGGATCGCGCAGGTTCAAAGCCAGCCGCACGCGCTGGCTTAGGAGACCCTGTTTCCAAATAAAAATGTAAAAATAGGTCTGGGAGTGTAGCCCGGAGGTAGAAGGGCTTCCAGGAACCCCAGTACCACCAAAAAAAAAAATCGCACTGGGGGTATCACTTGGAGGTAGAATGGCCCTGGGTTCCATTCCCAGTACTGCAAAAAAAAGAGAAATATACTAATAATAAAAATATTGAAGAAGAGCTGTAATATGAAATGAGTATTAATACAAATTAATCACCTCCATCCTATAAACTGATTTAAATACTTAAACATTATTTATTATTGCATTATTTATTATTTAATTAATTTAATTAAGAAAGTAATTAATTAAATTAATTATTTAAATATTCATACTGAAATTTACCACTTATCTCTTTTATATTACTTACTATACTAAAAATTCTTCAAAGCAAGCTATAGCAGACACTCGGCATATATTCTTAAGTGAATGAACAAAATCAGGGAATGACTCAACTTAGAAGATCCAGTTCTTGAAAAAGCAACTAGAATGACTGGGAAAACCCAGTGATATCATCAGCGACAGGCCCATGCTTCCTCGTTGTGTCCTTATACAAGGACATTCGCCACATATTCATCCCATTGTTATAAGCAAGCCTATGGAGTATGTGTTGCAAATATTACTGCTCCTGTGATAGGAATCCAAGGGCCAGAGAGGTCCAGTGCTTGCTGAGACCACTAGGTGAGTTACAGTCAAACAAGAATCAAACTCTTGCTTGGATGCCAAAACAGGGGCATCCCATGCTCAGGGCAGGTGGACAGCAGCAGAGGCAGTGACGGTGTGCTACAGCACGCTTTAATCCTTCTCACCCAAGATCAGAATGATCCTGATATCTAAGCCATGGTTGGGTCTTAGGCGGTGGCTCACGTGGGTTTAGCAATAGAGAGAAAGACTCAGAAATGGAAGTCTAGCAGGGCTAAACAAAGTATTTTGCGTTCAGGTCTCTGGAATATTCTCCCATTGAAATGGGAGAGGAGCCAGACAAGAAGAAAAATGCTTAGAGATGTAGGAAGAAAGTTGGGAGAGAGTGGTGTTAAGGAAGCAGAAGGAAGCCGAGGGGAGAGATCGTGGGGTCAAAACCTGCAGGTGGGTCATGGAAGAGGAGAGGCGCGAGCGGGCCACTGGAACTGGGCTCTAGAAACCACTTGCTCTCACCATGAGGACCTTTTAGTTAGCACGGTAGACATGGAGACAAACTGAAAGGCATTAGCATCAAATGGGCAAAGTCTTAAGTTACACACAAAACTCTTGAGAAATGGAACAAGTTTTATAGCAGCTTAAAACAAACAGTCAGCTCTCTCCCGTGCTCCAAGGAACGCTGATCCAACCCAGAAAATGAGAGTGACATTAAAGACAGGTATGGAAGGGGGGAGTAGGACACAGAATCTCTTGCGGTTGCTACTGTTACTGTTGTTCTTCCATCTGCAAAGGAGAGAAAACTATTATCATTTCCCAAAGAGCACATGAGGCTGAAAAATACACATCTTCCAGCTTCAGGGCAGGCTCAACACTGACGGCCTTTGGCATAAGAGCCCACCAGGATGCCATCAGCCTTCTACTGCAAGCAAAAGCAGCAACCCCATTGAACAGAAAACAAGGGACAGAGGCGAGGTGTCTTCGGCAGAGGCGGCAGTGACTGACAGCTCAGGTTTCCTGCTCACGCCAAGTCCCCTCTCTCTCTCTCTCTCTCTCTCTCTCTCTCTCTCTCTCTCTCTCTCTCTCTCTCTCTGCTGATCAGATCTGCTCTGACTGACTTTATAAATGTTTCAATGAATCTTACCCTCATGCATTTGATTAGCGAGACTAACTCCCCGCTGATAATGCAAAATAACCCTGAAATGTTTCGTGCCTCGCTGATAAGCCAGAAATTGAACTTTTGGTCTCCATTTGGACTGTGATGATCCTGATCTTTCACCTCTAGCAAAAATCTCATGGCTACACTTTTAATGTTAGTAATGAGTACTTCATTTGCTTTCCAAGCAGAGAGGAAACCTGTTTTAAATACACTCAGACTGCATGACCTTCCTCTATGACTTAAAGAGTTCACCACATATAATAAATTTCTTTGCTCAGGAGACATTCTTACATTTTCTTTGAAGAGATTTGCGCGCACGTGCGTGTGCGCGCGCACACACACACACACACACTCACACACACTCACACACTTTTAGATTACTTTTCTTCTATGTCCCAAATCAAAATGTTTCTTTATAATACACTGGAACTTAACACGACTAGCAAAAGGTTCTAAAATCCTTTGACCTGATGAATAAAATATAATTAAAATGATAGCTTAATTATGCTTACCCTAAAAGAAGCACACCATCTTAATCCTGTATTAGGCGAGACAATACCCTAATGCCTCCAAGTAGCAAACATGGTCCACAGCCCTAAACTGGGTGGGACCCAATCCAAGCAGGGTATGTTTTGGGTTTCTCTACACTAAAATAGAAAAACAATAATTTAATAATGAAGGTCAGTCTAAAATGACCTCAGCGTTTATAACATGAAGCAGGTTCTAAATAGTTTTTATCATCCTAAATGTAAACTTCTCAAAGGTAAGTACAGGTTACTGGCACTCAGAACATCCCCAAAGTATGAACACTTTGGCAGCTGAGGATTTCTGAGCAGAAGGAGACAGGAGGGTCTCAGAAGCAAAAATGTTTTCTTCTTCTTCATCTACCCGTCTCTAACCCTTTTTCTTCCTCTGAGCAGGTCACAGAAATTAGCAAGGTCACTCTCTCATCTCCTTCCTCATTCCACATGTGACAAGTGTCTAGGCCCATACCCAGGGTCAGAGGGCAATGGACACCTTCAGAGACACTGAAATGAATCTGAACAAGCCAGCCTGCCAAGGTTTCCACCAGCTTATTACCATTAGGCCATATATTCCTTTCATCTGGGTGTTTCTCCATATTTCTTTTATTGGACTTAGCATAAAAATCCAGTTTTTCCTGGGTCTTTGGGTCCTCATTTCTGAGGCCTCCCATTTCACATAAAACTTCAGTTGAACAAACTTCTGTCTTTTATTATAGGGGTGGCAGCCATGATCCTTGCAATGTATAAGGAAAAGATTACTTTCCTCTCTTCTTTAAGACCTTACTCTCCTTACTCCCTAAATAAATCAATAAATAATAAATAAATAAATAAATAAATATTAGAAAAATTGATGTCCTAAAGTAGATGCTTACCTACTGGTTAAATATCACATTTTATTTCAAATGTTGGATGGCAGGCACAGAGGTATTTATTATGTTTTGAAATGTACATATGTGTTTCCCATAGCTTTTGCAGACATAATGGATTTTATAATTTTAAAAAAGAAAGGGAATCCTCAGGCCCGTTCACCGAACATTCTATTTCAAGAGGTAAAGGGTAGATAGGAACAACTTGAGATCATTTTTCTAAGTATGTAGGTAATGCTGTGCAAGTGCCCCACAGAGTTCATTTGGCAAAACAAAAAAACAAAAAAACCTCAATTGCATGTCTGTAATCAGCGCACTGTTATTAGTCCTGAAGGTACCTATTTCCATGGTTCTAATCACCAGCCTTAAACCCAGAGAACAGAGTTTAGCATAAATATTCCTCCCACATAGGATTAGAAGCTCAGTCCTAACCTGCCCTGACTTATCTATTAGGGTTCTGAATACTCTTTCTTTTTGACTTCTTCCTTAATTATATTTCTTTTCTGTTTGTTTTATACAAGGCTCTCAAACTATTACAAATTTATACAGTTTGCAACTTTATCTAGGAGCTAAGACCTCCCTCATATTCACTTTTACATGTTAGGAAAAGGCTATAGCTGAATCCTTTTGTCTCAGCTGGCAAAAGAAAAAACACTGAGGTCAAAATAGACAGTGCATCTTTTCCCAAACTCTACCTCTCTTGCTTTTTTATTTAACACCAGCATGAATGAGAAAGAAGAGAAATATCCATGAAACTAAAGTATGAAAAACACATAAATCTTTCTCCAAATACAGGAATAATTTTCCAGTGTCTTAAAAATTATTTTACCAAAAAAAAATCCCTGTGGTAGTTACTACAAGGCAGAAGCAACTTTGATTTAAATATAATTAATCTCTTAGCAGGTCTCAGGGGTTACAACATTTGCAAGGTTTTTGGGGAAGGATCGATTTTTTTTACATAGAACTTTATATTTCAAACAGAAATCTAAAGTATATAAGTGTACCTGATTTTATACGATGAGTGTTTAACTATGGTTTCCGTGTTATATAACATTTTAATCTATCTTCTTATCTTCTTATATTTGTAATGAAATTAGAGCTTACCAAGCCTTATTACTTTCTATACTATTTTTAAAAGGAACCTCAACTGTGTGCATGTGCACGCGCACACACACACACACACACACACACACACACACACACACAGTCACAATCACAGTTGGACTCTGTCAACAGCATTCTCTACAATTCTGCAGTTTTGAAAAATCTCACTTAAGATACTAAAAGACCAGGCGTGGTGGCGCACGCTTGTAATCCCCGCGCTTGGGAGGCGGAGACAGGAGGATCGCGCAGGTTCGAAGCCAGCCGCGCGCGCTGGCTTAGGAGACCCTGTTTCCAAATGAAAATGTAAAAATAGGTCTGGGAGTGTAGCCCGGAGGTAGAAGGGCTTCCAGGAACCCCAGTACCACCAAAAAAAAAAAAAAAAAAAAGATACTGAAATAAATAAGTAAATACAAAAAAGAACCTTACCACGTTTTCAGTATTTAAATAAAGACACTTGAAAATTCAAATGCTGTAAAATAAAACTGTCAGTCAGTCACACCCCTAAACAGCCTCATCTAAATACCTCGACGACAAACTGGCATTCCAGTGGACACACGCTGTCCTGTTTATACATTTAGCTCCTTCTGCTGCTAATAATTATTATAACTTCTAGATAGTTCACTGTAACAAAAATAACCTAGGTTATTAAAAACAGAAATCAATGTTTAACTTTAACAAAAAGTAATAAGGCTCCTTTTTTCAAAGTACAAGTTGTGAGTTTAAAGGAATGAAATAACTCGATCTATGACAAAAATCTTGTGAAAACCAGCAATTTTACTGAAAGTCATTTAAAATGAAACGTATATTAAGTAACAGGAAAAAAAATTCCTCAGGAGTTATATGACAGCTTTGCAAAACAAAAATAAAACATCATTTCAAATGACACCAAGGTAGGAGAATAGAAATAAAAAGAAGCAGGTAGAAAATACAACTTTAATATAAAAGTATAGTGCTAAAATATATTTATATATATACATATAGTGTGTGTGTGTGTGTGTGTGTGTGTGTGTGTGTGTGTGTGTGTGTGTGTGTGTTACTGGGGATGGAACCCAGGGGCACTGTACCTCTGAGCTACACTCCCAACCTTATTTTTAAGTCTTTTTTATTTTTTGAAACAGTGTCTCACTGAGTTGGGAAGGACCTGCTAAGTAGCTGAGGCTGTCCATGAATTATGATCCTCCGGTCTCTGCCTCTCCAGTACTGGGATCATAAGCAAGCGCCACCATGCCTGGCTAGTTTCTTATATCTTTAATCCTAAGCCAGTGATTTCTTCCAGGCCTATCCCACCTAAATTTCTGGAAATCTGGAAATCTTAAACTAAAACAAAAACCCTATAGTAACCCAGTACACTATTAAGACAGATAGGCTATTTTAAGAAATCTAAACCGGTCTTGGTGGAGCACGCTTGTAATCCCAGTACTTGGAAGGCTGAGACAGGAGGATAGCAGGTTCGTGGCCAGCCTCAGCTACTCAGTGAAGCCCTCTATAATTTAGTGAGCACTTGTTTCAAAATAAAGAATAAAAAATCAGTCTGTGGTGTAGCTTGGCAGTAGAATGCCCTGGGTTCAAGCCCTAGCACCACAAAAAAAAAGAAAGAAAAAGAAAGAAAGAAAGAAAGAAAGAAAGAAAGAAAGAAAGAAAGAAAGAAAGAAAGAAAGAAAGAAAGAAATCTGTGATCCAGGGGTCTTCCCCGCTTGTCCAATGGTCAGATGATGAAGACCACAGTCAGCCTAAGGATTTGAAGATGACCAGTCCACCAAAGATTGGCTGTGACCAAGGAACTGGTATCACCCTTAGCTCCCTCCCCATACCCACCCTTCACCAAGTTGGCTTTAAAAGATTTTTCCTCCCCGGGCGTGGTGGCGCACGCTTGTAATCCCAACACTTGGAAGGCTGAGACAAGAGGATCACCGTTCACGGCCAGCCTCAGCTACTTAGTGAGATCCCTTGCAACTCAGTGAGACCCTGTTTCAAAACAAAGAATAAAAAATAGGGCTGGGGGTGTAGCTGGATGTAGAATGCCCCTGGGTTCCATCCCCAGTACTACAAAAATATATATTTTTTCCAATATATTGTACAATAGATTCATCTCTTATCTTTACTTCAACAAAAGCTTATGTTCAGTTACCCAATAATATGATTTTAGAAAAATATAAAAAACAAAATTGTCTATCTTTGCTGGCATCACTTTCTTTGCTGACATCATTTTCTCCCACAATCTGGTATAAATATGAGATGGTCTATTCATCTCACATCAGATGTGACCAGCCTGGACTCTACGTTTCATCTCTGACGTAGCCTTTTCAAGATCTATGAAAGATTGTACCTCGCTCCCCAAGGCTACGAAATGTTTGAAAAATCATGAGAAGTTGCACAACGTAAACACTTAAAGAACAGACCGCCCTTAGAGAAAACAAAGGAGATATTTCTAAACACCACACTGTTAACACACAGTATAAGGTAAACAATTTAAGTAGCTCTTGAGGAATGAACACGTAACTGTACTTCAGGAGAATCCAGTGCTGTAGATTAATGTCATGAAAATGGATGCACCTTGTACTTCTACCAAAAGTCATTTGAAAACGAAAAGGGATTTTTCATGTTTTAAGTCAATGTAGCCTATCCACCTCTTTAGAGAATCACATTAGAAGAGCAAGATAAATGACACCTTTAAGCTAAGTCATACTGGTTTTAGAGACACCAAAAGAGACTCTTTTCTCCAAGCCTTGCAAGGTAATAGAAAGAAAACCATAGTAGACACCAGACGAAAACTCCTCTAACTCCTTTATCTCACTAAGTATGAGGCAACTGAAAATAGCTGGCTCTATGAAACCCCGGTTAAATCCAGCCACCTGCCAATTCCGTTCCTCCCACAGGAAGTCAACCATGATGCCTGGCTTGCCTTGCTGCCTCTGCAATTGGGGATGGAACCCAGGGGCATTCGACCTCCAAGCTACACGCCAGCCCAATTTTAATTTTACTTTAAACCGGGGTCTCTCTGAGTTACTGAGGGTTTTGCTAAGTTGCTGAGAATGGCCTTGAACTTGCAATACTCCCATTTCACCCTTCCAAAATACTAGGATTTAAGGAATGGGCCAGCTGTCATGCCTTGTCTAAATTCACTTTTCATTTCTTTTTATTTTTTTTTTGGGGGGGGGGGTACTAGGGATGGATCCATTGCCATTCTTCCTCCAAGCTACACTCTAGCGCTATTTTATTTTTACTATGAACCAGGGTTTCTCTAAGTTTCTGAGGGATTGGCGTCTGGCCTCAAACCCCAAATCCTCCTATTTCAGTCTTCCAAATACTAGGATTAAAGGTGTGGGCCACCACATCTGGCCTGAACTCACCTTTGGGGTTTTTTTTTTTTTTTTGACACAGGATGGAGCCCAGAGGCATTCTACCTCCAAGCTACACACTCTAGCCCTATTTTGTTTTTACTTTGAACCAGAGTTTCTCTAAGTTGCTGAGAGGTTTTGCCAAATGGCTGAGTCTGGCCTTGAACCTGTGATCCTCCTGTTTCAGCCTTCCGAGTACTAGGATTATATGAGTGTACCACCATGCCCAGCTAATGGGCATCTTAAGACATCAAAAATAAATAAATAAACTCTTGGACTTAACCAGTATGGCTGACCTTAGCTGCCTTCACCATGATTCGGTTCTCCTGTCCAGGTCACTTAAATGACAGCCCTGAAGGTCGGGCGATTCCTTCTTCTGTCCAGTGCACTGTGGACAGAAGCTCCGGGTCTCACCGCCAGCTCGGGCAATGGCAAATCCATGTGTGATTCCCTGCTCTCCCACTCTCTCACTCAGGGTGTGTGTGTACCACCTCCACTACTATCCTGTACTTCAAAAGTCACTGGTAAGAAGATGAAAAGGCCAGCCACAGACTGGAAGAAGATATTTACAATGTCCCTATCTTATGAAGAATAAGAATGAAAAAATATATATGAATGAAAAAATATATAAGAATGAAAAATATATAAGAATGAAAAAAACTCTCAATGCTCATCAGTACAAACAAACCACCCTAGTTTTGAAAATGAGCCAAAGGTTTAGTAGACATTTTGCCAAAGACATATGGATGGAGACCAAACAAGTACTTCAAAGGTGCGGAACGTTATCACCGTAGGAGACGCAAATTAAATTAAAACCACAGCGAGGTAACACAGTGCATATATTAGAATTTAAAATTAAATTAAATACAAAATTAGCCGGGCGTGGTGGCGCACGCTTGTAATCCCCGCGCTTGGGAGGCGGAGACAGGAGGATCGCGCAGGTTCAAAGCCAGCCGTGCGCGCTGGCTTAGGAGACCCTGTTTCCAAATTTTAAAAAATGTAAAAATAGGTCTGGGAGTGTAGCCCGGAGGTAGAAGGGCTTCCAGGAACCCCAGTACCACCAAAAAAATAAATAAATAAATAAATAAATAAATAAATAAATAAATACAAAATTAAATAAATACAAAAAGTTAAAAAGATTAAAAAGAACAAGTGTCGACTGGCCATTGGAGCGCTAGAGTTCATTTACTAGAAGTTGGAATGTAAAAGGCCACACCGCTTTGGAATTTGTTTGGCAATTTCTTAAAAAAATTTACAAACATCTGTGGTAAAAAGAAGAGGGTTTATATACTAACAGAAACTTCACCAGGCATGGTGAGCACACCTCTAATCCCAGTATTTGGAAGGCTGAGACTGTAGGATCTTGGGTTTGAGGCCAGTCTCAGCAATTTAGAGTTGCTAACTTGTTTCAAAATAAAAGAAAAAAAATTTTTTTAACCAGGCATAAGGGCACATGCCTGTAATCCCAGTACTTGGGAAGCTGAGACAGGAGCATTATAGGTTCAATACCAGCCTCAATTTAGTGAGACTGCCGACAACCTAGCAAGATCCTATTTAAAAAAAAAAAAAATAGAAAAGAAAAGAGAACTGGGTGTGGTGTTATAAGCTTATAATCCCAGTACTTGAGAGGCTCAGATAGTAGGATCACAGGTTCAAGGCCAGCCTCAGCCATTTATGAGGCCCTCTGCAACTTAGTGAGATCCTGTTTTAAAATCAAGAATTTATAAAAATTGGGCTGATGGTGGAGTTCAGAGGTAGAATGTCCCTGGGTTTCATCCCCAGTACCGCAAAAAATAAATACATACATAAATACGCACACACACACACACACACACACACACACACACACATATGCATATATTTTTTGAGGTACTAAGGATGGAACCCAGAAGCAATGTATCTCCGAGCTATACCCCCAGCCCTATTTTTTTAGTTTTTTAATTTTTTTATGGGTGTGGTACTGGGGATGGAACCCTGGGGCATTCGACCTCCGAGCTACACCCCCTGCACTATTTTCTATTCTTTATTTTGAAACAGGGTCTCACTAAGTTGCAGAGGCCCCCACTAAGTAGCTAAGGCTGTCTGCAAACTGTGATCCTCCAGTCTGAGCCCCCCAGATGCTGGGATTACAAGCATGCGCCACCACACCCAGTTTAGTCTTTTTAATTTTTGAAACAAAGTCTCACTGAATTGCAAAGGGCCTCACTAAGAAGCTGAGGCTGGCTTTGGACCTGAGATCCTCCTGTCTCAGCCTCCCAAGTAATGGGATTACAAGTACGCACCACCACGCCTGGCTCATAAATAAATATTTTTAAAGATGGCTGGAGTTTTAGCTGGGGTTGTAGCTTAGAGATAAAATGCTCCTGGGTTCAATTCCTACTAACCCCTGGCCCCCCAAATAAGAATGGGTTAATGCCGATTATAAAAGGTCTTGGCACTGCAAATTCAGTCTCTCAGTTTCTCCCATGTTCTCTCCTGCCCTTCTGCCCACGCTGTGAGGTGACGCAGTACAAAGGCCCTCACCAGACACAGGCCCATTGCCTTCGGACTCCTCAGCTCCGGCAGTATATGAACTAAGCCTCTTTTCTTCATAAATTACCCTGACTCAGGTACTCTGTTATAGCAGAGTTAAGACAGAAGGTGATGGATACGTTCACTGTCTTGACTGTGGTGATAGTTTTGCAGAAATACATATATATGTGTAAAAACATAAATTGTATAAATGTATTCGGTTGATTCCTTGACAATATTTCAACACATATGTTTTCAAAAAAAGAAGGTAGTATGTACTCAATAAATATTTTTAGAAAAGAATAAAATGGATGAAAATTAAAACTGATGCTAAGAAAGAAAGCCAAATACTAAGAAAGAACAAGGGTTGGAACCCCTCCAAGCTTTTTTTTTTTTTTTTTTGAGGTACTAGGGATAGAACCCAGAGGCATTCTACCTCTGAGTTACACTCCCAGCCCTATGTTTTATTCTTGATTTTGAAACAGGGTCTCACTGAGTTACGGAGGGCCTCACTAAGTAGCTGAGGCTGCCTGCAAACCCAGATCCTCCTGTCTCAGCCTCCCGAATGCTGGGATTCCAAGGTTGCGCCACCACGCCCGGCCACCTCAGAGCACTCTTTTCTAAATGAGAGAATGTAGGTGGAAAAGGAGAAATAACCAGTCAAAAAGGAAAGTCCGTCAGTAGGAAGCCAGAGGGCCTTTCCTCGTAAATAGCTTCTGAAATGGACAATACACAAACGCATTTCTTTTGCCACAGTCTCCCAGCGGCTGGACAATTTCCTAGAACTCATCTGAGAAACCTGACCAATTTACTCATTTTTATGTCAACATCACTTGCCGTTAAACACACTGAACCTTTTCCCACAAATCTGGTTTATTTTAAATGTTTTAGGATCTAGCCGGGCGTGGTGCTGCACGCTTGTAATCCCTGAGACAGGAGGATCGCGGTTTGCGGACAGCCTCAGCTACTTAGTGAGGCCCTTTGCAACTCAGTGAGACCCTGTTTCAAAACAATAAAAAGGGTGTATTCATTTCAAGTCACCCCCCCCCATGCCATTTTGGCATGGGGCTGAATTTCTGTCCTCTCTATTTCTATCTTTCTCTCTTTTTCTTTTTTTCTCTTTTTCTGATTTTTGTTTGTTTGTTTGTTTCTTTGGGGATTTTTTGGGAAATTATTCCCAGGGGTCTAACAAAGATCCCTGGGGACAGTTTCCCAGTCCGTAAGTTTCAGCCAGGCAGGTCTGCTAGGTGATGGCCACACCCAGGAGTCCTTGTCTGGCATTCAACAGGCAGCTACAGCTCCATTTGCCAGTCTTCTTTTGGTGTATTCATTTCGAGTCACCCCCTCGTGCCATTTTGGCATGGGGATGTATTTCTATTTTCTGTATTTCTATCTTTCTAATAAACTTCTTTAAATCTTAAAAAAAAATTTTTTTAAATAATAAAAAAAAATTGGGCTGGGGGTGTAACTAGGAGGTAGAATACCCTTGGGTTCCATCCTCAGTACCACAAAAAAAGTTTTAGGACCTAAGAAATGGCCTGGCCGTGAGTCTTGTATGAGAAGCTCCTTTCCTTGGACTCCTGTGGCTTTTGACCCCCAACTCCGCATTGGGTAGAAAATCACTGCCTCCCCCTCGTACAGCTCCTTTGCTTTTTCTCTCTGAAATCCTAAATTCCACTTATCACCACCAATTTTAGCATCCTCCTACGAGGTAAATACAACCCCTTCTTTTCTAAGATGCTCGGGTTATGAGTTTTCTCATGTTTTCAATATGACCCCTTTATGTTCAAAACATGGTTTTCAACAAAATAAAAGCACAGCACGCACTTATGTTTAAATCAGGTGAACCCCAGCGACTCACCTCATTTCCACCGACTGCCTTGGTTAAAATCACTGCAGAAGACACCGGGGGAGGCATGCAACCTACTGTCTGCAAGCTGAAAAAGAAAAGAAAATCCAATTGTAAATAGGTTTTATTCCAATTATAACAGCTTTCACCATATTCATTCACAAATAGCAGAGCCGAGCAAATAAAAACAGGAGAGTGTTTATTGAGAATGCATATTCCCCGCTGAGTGGAGACGATTTGATGTGAGGCGTAGTGGCTTAGAAGTAGGAAGTGCACGGGCTCCGAGCGCTCATTACATTCCACAGGTTAGAGAGATTTTAGTTCTGATGTTATTTAAGCTTCGATTATGCAGTTCAGAAAACAGCCAATTTATAGTGCGTATAATCATGGAAAGATAACCAAAATGTCTAGTCAACTGGTAGATGTATACAATCTTAGGTTATTTTCAGGTAAAATAAAAATTTTCCTTACGCTATTTTGTTTTGTTTTGTTGAACTCAGAGGCATTCTACTGCCAAGCTACTGCCAGCTCTGTTTTATTTTTATCTTGAAACAGGGTCTCACTAGGTTCGTTAGAATCTCACTATTTGCTGAGGTTGTCCTCGAATCTGTGATCCTCCTGTCTCAGACTCCCAAATACTGGATTGCAAGTGGGTACCACCACACCCAGCTTCTTCTTATACTTTTTGCAGAAAACCTTTTGTTAAATAAAAGCTCTAAACTGAATCCAAAGTTCAAAAATATCTTAATGAAATACAAGCTTACGTTTTTAATTTATTTTCATAGGTGGCAATTCTCAAATCATTATCTCATAAAAGACATTTTTCATGTTGTAATATCATTATAGAAATAGGCATGACATAATCATACAGTCAAATTCAGACTCTATAGAGAATTCTAGTGTCTTTTCTAAATTTGGGTTGTATTAAATTATGTTTATACTTCCATGAGCCTCTTTTTTAGGATATGAAATAAATTGCATGACAAATGAAACTATGAGTAGCAAATCTGAATACTAAGCCAGGCGTGGTGGCGCACGCTTGTAATCCCCGCACTTGGGAGGCTGAGACAGGAGGATCGCACAGGTTCGAAACCAGCCTCAGCTACTTAGTGAGGCCCTCAGCAACTTAGTGAGACCCTGTTTCCAAATAAAGTATAAAATAGGTCTGGGAGTATAGCCCAGAGGTAGAAAGCCCCTGGGTTCCACTCCCAGTACCACCCAAAAAATTAATTAATTAAAAAATAAATAAATAAAATAAAAAGCATTACTCAGAATTCATATAGAATATACTTTTCTGGTCAGAGCAAGTAGCCAAACTAAGTTAAAAGTTTAGACAGGGCATAGTGGACAGAGCATCTGACGCATATAGCTTTTGAATGACTATGCTTATGGATTATTTTTCTAAGAATGTACTGTCTGAACTTTATGCATAAATGTATGATAGGTATAAAATAAATAAAAACAAAGGCATTTTAACTAAAACATAAGAAAATATCGTTTATGGAATTTCCAGCTTATTCAATTCAACATGGTCCCTTTTTAAATTTCATTTTCTTATTTTTAGAAATTAGATCTGTTTTTTTTTCTTCTTCTTCTTCTTCTTTACGGTACTGGGGATAGAACGCAGGGGCATTCTACCTCCGAGCTACACCCCCAGCCCTATTTTTTTTTATTCTTTATTTTTAAACAGGGTCTCATTGAGTTGCAGAGGGCTCGCTAAGTAGCTGAGGCTGTCTGTGAACTGTGATCCTCCTGTCTCAGCCTCCCGAATGCTGGGATTATAAGTGTGCACCACCACCTGGCCTAGGAATGAGATCTTGCTATGTTGCCCACACTGGTCTTTATCTACTGGGGTCAAGCAATCCGACCCAGTTTGACCTTTTTTTTTTGGAACTGAGGATTGAGGACAGGGGTATTCTATGATATTCTATCTCTGTGCCATACCCCCAACTCTTTTTAATTTTTTTTTTTATTTTGAAATAGGATCTAAGTTGCTGAGGGTCTCTCTAATTTGCCAAGGTAGGTCCTGAACCTGTGCTCTTCCTATCTCTGTCTCCCAAGTACTTACAGATTACAGGCGTTCACCACCATGCCAGGCTTCGGTCTTTTCCAAGGTCTGTTTTTCTACACGAGGCTAAAGTAGTATGACCTATTATTAATCCTCAACCTCTGAGTGTTCCTTAGGGTACAATAACATCAGTAAATACTATTATAGACACTTAACACTATCTCATTTATTTCTCATAAGTAATATTCTCACTTTAACGAAAACTAAAGTTAAAAGAGAAGTTCAGTAGCTTGCCCAAAGCCAGCTCTCTACATAAACTTTTATTCTTCCATCTACATTTAAAAATTTATTTATCAGCCGGTCGTGGTAGCGCACGCTTGTAATCCCCGTGCTTGGGAGGCTGAAACAGGAGGATCGCACGGGTTCGAAGCCAGTCTCAGCTACTTAGTGAGGCTCTCAGCAACTTAGTGAGACCCTGTTTCCAAATAAAATATAAAAAAGGTCTGGGAGTATAGCCCGGAGGTAGAAAGCCTCTGGGTTCCACCCCCAGTACCACCAAAAAAAAAAAAAATTTATTTATCTAGGATTCCTCTGAGAGCCTCTCGGCCTTCTCTCTCCCATATCACCAGCACTAGGGACAGGTCCTCTTAGCTATTTTCAATATTTCTATCTTTTAATCTTTTCCTCTCTTCTGGTCCCTTCTCCTGTATGGACACAAAATCAGAATTGTATCTTTAAAAAAAAAGAAAATTCCAAGCCGGGCCTGGTGGCACACGCTTGTAATCCCAGCACTTGGGAGGACTGAGGTTCGCAGACAGACTCAGCTACTACTTAGTGAGGCCCTTTGCAACTCAGTGAGACCCTGTTTCAAAATAAAACATAAAAAGCGCCGGGTGTGGTGGTACACACTTGTAATCCCAGCGCTTGGGAGGCTAAGACAGGAGGATGACACAAGCTCAAAGCCAGCCTCAGTTACTTAGTGAGGCTCTCAGCAATTTAGTGAGACCCTGTTTCAAAATAAAATATAAAATAGGTCAGGGGCGTAACCCGGAGGTAGAGGCCCCCTGTGTTCTATCCCTAGTACCACAAAAATAAATAAATAAATTAATTAATTAAATAAATAAAATAAGGAAAATTCCTAAACTAAATAGTGAATATATGCGTGGTATATTACATAAGGGTATAAAAAGCATAAGACATTATTTCTGCCTAGAAAGATTCGATGCACAAATGCAGATAGCTAGCAGCAAAATTAGTACTGTTGCCTCCTTAAGATACAATTCTACGTCCTTTATCACAAAGCACTGTTAATTATAAAAAATGCTCTGCCTCCACGACCCCACAGCTCATTCGCTCTTAACTCCTCTGGAACTGGCTTTCTTCTACTAGTATAAAAGTGCTGATCTTAAGAGTGACCTCCAGACCCAACGTCCATGTTCACTCCATCTACACTCTTGCTTCTTAGAGGACTCTTGTTTTCTTCGGTGCCATCTCACTTCATCACTATGGTTTATATAAACCTCCCCCACTCCCTGCCCAGCCCAGCACTGGAGAGTGGACCCAGGGCCGCTCTACCTCTGAGCTACACCTCCAGCCCTTTTCCTTTTTTAACTTGAAACAGGGTCTCACTAAGTCGCTGAGGTAGGTCTCAATCCTGAGATCCTCTTTTCTCAGCCTCCCAAGTACTAGGGTCACGTGTGTGTACCACTGTGTCCAGCTATTTCTTATCTTGTAAATAAGCCCATTATGATTTTGTGCTGTCTCTCCTGCTTCCTTTTCAATATAATTTTTTTTCCAGTACTTGGGATGGAACCCAGGGGCATTCTACCTCTGAGCTATACCCCCAGCCCTATTTTTAATTCTTTATTTTGAAACAAGGTCTCACTGAGTTGCAAAGGGCCTCACTAAGTAGCTGAGGCTGTCCACGAACCCTGATCCTCCTGTCTCAGCCTTTCAAATGCCGGAATTACAAGTGTGCGCCACCACGCCCGGCTTTTTCAATATAATTTTTAACCTGTACAAATACTTTTAACTTTCTATATCTAGCCCTAATTACTACTTCCCAATATTGTAGTTGCTAGATTGCTCCCCAAACTAAAAGTGTCTAATATTGAATTTGTTTTCTTTTTTCAGTTTTATCAAAATATAATTGACAGATAAAAATCGAATACAGTGAGAGTATACAACATGTTTTGATATATGTTTATATTGTTACCACTAACAATATAATTAAAAGTATAATATATTGATATTATATATTTGTATTTTGTTATATTTTTAATTATATTGTTAATAATAATTCTTAAATTATCACCACTATCATGGTAATTACATATTTATCACCTTACATAGATATATTTGTGTATATGCAGTAAGAGAACATTTAAGATCTCTCAGAAATTTTTAAGTTTATATTATATTATTATTAATTATAATCCCTCTGCTCCAAAATATATCTCCAGAATGAAAATATATAATTATATGATAAATGTAAATATAGATATAGATATAGATAGTGTGTGTGTGTGTGTGTGTGTGTGTGTGTGTGTGTGTGCGTGTGTGTGTGTGTAATTGTGAATTGAACCCAGGGACATTTATCTTTTGTTTTGAAGCAGGGTTTTGCTAGTTTGCTGAAAGCCTCACTACATCACTAAAGCTGATTTCAAACCTGAGATCCTCCTGCCTCAGCCTCCTAGGTACTGGGATTACAGACATGCTCCATCATGCCTCGCTAAATTTATATATCTTCCAAATAATCGATTTTCCCTGTGAACGTGCCACAGGAACCGGTTTTCATCTGATGATTCTGTTTGGAATTCTGGAGTTCTATGTGACTTTGCTCCTTAAAAATCGTGACTTGGGAACCAGTCACCACGACCAGGTTTCCGTCCTCCTCAGACCTCTGCTCCCACCCCTGGCAAGATGCGCTTCTCCCAAGCCCAGTCACTTAACAAATGTCTGGAAGAGTGATCTCTCCCTTCACACTGACCCTTCCTCATAGAAAGCTGGAGAACAGGCTCAGAACACCTTTATTTCAACGTGATCCTGAGCTAGGAGTTTGCACCTCCCTCAAATTAACATGCCAAGTGTGTACTCTCAAATCGGGGAGGGGAAGAGAGAAATGAGTGTGCCCCATGGGAAGAGCTCCTCTAAATGACTTAGGGCAAGTGTGTACTTTTTAAAGTTTAACGTCCCAAGGTGAGAACTATATGCTTGTTTCATTTAGATTGCAGGTGCTATACCGTTCTAATAATAAACACAGCGCAGTGCTATCCGACTATAATCCTCCTGAATGACCCCCTTTTAGCACACTGTTCTCTTGTTTTGACACTTTTAAGAGCTCTCCCTCCTCTGTAGCTTCAAACCCAAATTCTTCAGTACAGCAGTTCAGGCCTGAGCTGACTTGGCCTTGAAGAAATATTTTATCTTTTATTCTTACCCTAAAAAAAAAATCCTTCATCTGTTGATGCCTTAAACGCCCCACTGTTACACTCTCTACTTTAGGTATACACCCCTTGCCAATCCATTTATCCTTTAGTGGACTACACCATCCATTAGACAAATCCTATGCTACCCCACTGGGTTTGCTTACTATAATTAACAATCACGTATCCAACTCGGTTAGAAGTGTCCTGAAGCCGGGCGTGGTGGCGCACGCTTGTAATCCCCGCGCTTGGGAGGCGGAGACAGGAGGATCGCGCAGGTTCGAAGCCAGCCTCAGCTGGCTTAGGAGACCCTGTTTCCAAATAAAAATATATTTTAAAAAATAGGTCTGGGAGTGTAGCCCGGAGGTAGAAGGGCTTCCAGGAACCCCAGTACCACCAAAAAAATAAATAAATAAACAAATAAAATAATAATAATAAAAATAAAATAAATAAATAAAAGTATAAAATAGGTCTGGGAGTATAGCCCAGATATAGAAGGGCTTCCAGGAACCCCAGTACCACCAAAATAATAATAATAATAATAATAATAATAATATTAAAAAGTATAAAATAGGTCTGGGAGTGTAGCCTGGAGGTAGAAGGGCTTCCAGGAACCCCAGTACCACCAAAATAAATAAATAAACAAATAAAATAATAATAATAAAAATAAATAAATAAATAAAAGTATAAAATAGGTCTGGGAGTATAGCCCAGATATAGACGGGCTTCCAGGAACCCCAACACCACCAAAATAATAATAATAATAATAATAATAATAATAATAATAATAATAATATAAAAAAGTATAAAATAGGTCTGGGAGTGTAGCCTGGAGGTAGAAGGGCTTCCAGGAACCCCAGTACCACCAAAAAAAAAAAAAAAAAAAAATAATAATAATAATAATAATAATAATAATAAAATAAATAAATAAATAAATAAAAGTATAAAATAGGTCTGGGAGTGTAGCCCGGACATAGAAGGGCTTCCAGGAACCCCAGTACCTCCAAAAAAAAAAAAAAAGAGAGAGAGAGAGAGAAGTGTCCCGAAGACAGGAAAAAGTTAATGTCCTCCTCCCTGTGTCCTTCACCTGGCAGATACTCAGTAACTACTAGTTCTGGACACACATACACTGTTGCTCTAAAAGAAGGCCATCTTATTTATGTGTTATCTTAAAGCTTTCTGGTGAAATTTGATGTTCATGCCCTAAAACTCGATCTGGCCCAAATGGCACTGGTTTTCCCCTCTGGTCATACACTGTTTCTCCCCAGTTAAGTAAATGATGCAGTTACCCCGTGGCTCAGACTTAAAGCCTCCAAGTCACCCCGGGTGCCTTCCTCTGTCTCTTCACTGTACATCTCTTCCAGCCCGGCCTCTTAGGAGCTCTGTTAGTATCTACCCTGCATACACTCTTTCCTCTCTCTTGCACGACCAGCTCACCCCTGGTCCCCGAGCCCATTCTCCAGCATCTTGTCAGCCCCCTCTGCTCTCCACTCCCCACACAGCAGCCAGAAGGATCATCCACAAATATAAATTAGGACATACAACATCCTCGAACTCGCAGTAGCTTCTGGTAACAGGAGAAGTCAGGCCTGGACGCTTTCCCACACACTTCCAAGGCTCTGCATAGCTGGCTCCTGCCGACCCTCCTGCCTCCGCCCCGACCGCCCTTCCTGCACACCACTGGCCCCGGCTAGCGCAGTCGCTCGGTGGACACGACAACGCACCTGGCTTATTTCTACCTTGGAAACTTTGTACACTCTGCTTCCTTTCCCTAGAATATTCTGTCCCAATTCTGCAATTTCAGTTAATCAGCAGCCTACCCACCCACCCACCTCCAACCACATTGTGTGTGTGTGTGTGTGTGTGTGTGTGTGTGTGTGTGTGTGTGTGTTTTGCAGTACTGGGGATGGAACTCAGGGGCATTCTACTTCTGAACCACACCCCCAGCACTATTTTTTATTTTATTTAGAAACAGGGTCTCACTGAGTTACAAAGGGTCTCACTAAGTAGCTGAGGCTGTCCGAGAACTCTGATCCTCCTGTCTCCGCCTCCCAAATGCCACGGGTATAAGTGTGCGCCACCACGCCCGGCCACATTGTGGGTTAACTATTCTCACATCTCTTCTTTTTGTCTGTCTCATCTACCTGTGTGTTTACTGATCATCACAGCCTGAGTCTCCCCAATATGCAAAATGAACTGGCACACCGCTGTTTCTCCATTATTACATATAACAATTCTCGGCACACAGTAGGGGCTAAATATGTAACGTGAACAAATAAATGACCTCAGCTGATATCCCCAACATCATTTTTAAGTAGGAAGTAAAAGTATGATCATCAGGGAAATTGAGATGCAAAACTATTAAATAACTTTGCTCAAGACACATAGCGTGTTAGGGATAGGAACAGAACTCAACTGTTTCAGCTCTTACACACTGACGCTAAAATGATTTAAAACAACTTTAAACCACCTCAAATAATTTTTAATTGTTATTTTCCTTAAACATAAAGACATTTTAATGAACAAAAAGGATTCCAATAAAATCCACTGTTAATTCAACTATTATCTCAAACACAGACTATATGAAAAAGTAAGTATGTCCCACATATGTATATATTTTCTTTCTTATGCACTTTGAAGAAAAAACATAATATGAAGCCATCATTTATATACATTTGGTAAGATATAGAATAGAAACTTCAAGCACTCAATGGACAGCCTGCATTGTATATAAGATCTTCCAATCTCTCGTCTCTTCCATTTATTTCCTCTTTAAAATTCCCAGAAACACATCCATCCTTAAGAAAGACCCTTAAGATTAAGTATGGCTGAGGGAGGTTTCCGATGCTGTTAAACAGTTCTTTGATGGACCCTTCTGATGAAATGCTATTGTTAAGACCTGTGTAAAGTTAAGTGTTTTTATTTTTATAAGAGAGTACACATGATTCCTTTTGTGTCTAGTTTCTATAGAAACGATAATGTCACTGGAGATGTCCCATTAAAAATACACCCTTCAAAAGATTCCAACATACCCTTTTAGAAGCCATTCATTGATGGGAGTGATGGATAAAAGCTGAAGAAAGAGCCATATTGTTGCTGGGAAAAACGCAAGTGTAAAGATCTGAATGAAAAGGTGCAGCTTCACGTGTACCAAGGCACTGGTCAGCTCCTGGGGAAAGAAGGACACAAAATGAATAAAGGTACGCAAACTACTTCCGAAAAGAGAATGCTGCTAAAATAACGCTGCATGAGTGAGGTTTTATTTCTGTGCTGTTTCAGAGCTAAATTTTTTATCTATAAACATATTTATAAAAGGGAGATTTCAAGAGAAAAAAAGTGTTCGTTATTATAAAGTACTTTTTTTGAGGTACCGGGGATGGAACCCAGGGGCATTCTACCTCTGAGCTACACCTCCAACCCTATTTTTTATTCTTTATTTTGAAACAGGGTCTCGCTGAGTTGCAGAGGGCCTCATTAAGTAGCTGAGGCTGTCCGCGAACCGAGATCCTCCTGTCTCAGCCTCCCAAGTACTGGGATTCCAGGCGTGTGCCACCACGCCCGGCTCTATTATCCCTATTTTACTGATGAAGAAATTGACATTGAGAGCTACCACGCAGTGAATAGCATTCTCAAGCCCATTCCTGACACACTGTCACGCCCTTCCCCACTTCTGTTATATCACACCATTGCTCCAAGATGGGAGAGAATGTACACTAAACATACCCCAGCATGTGTGATGAGTCTCACAGCGAAAATAAAGTTATTCATTAACCTCCACGTTCAAATGTATGTAAACTTACAAACATTTGCACTTGAATTTGTGTTATGTGGTTGAAATAAAACACACTTGAAGAATAGTAGAAAAAAGTCTTTTAAAACATACAAATAATTATTAAAGCATATTTAAAGGTATCAGTAACTCATTGGTCATAAAAATAAAAACTACAAACCCCCGCAGTTTAAGGAAGATGTTAAAGATGCCTCAAACTCAGAGACATTAGGCAAAGTGGACCAGTTTGATAAACAGTAGTTAATGTCCATTCTGTTACCAATTCCCACCTCCTGGGATCTGTCTCGTCGGCTCCCACGTCCCAGTGTGGAAATACACACAGAAGCTCCTGTTTAGCCACTAGATGTCTATAAAGACATATAAGAAATCTGGGTCTAATTTAGAGTCATAGGGACACCAGGCCTAGCAGAAGCCATAGTAGGTATATCAGACCTAAAGAAACAAGCAACCGCACAGACTCAGAATCTCCCCACCCTAGTACTGGGGATTGAACCCAGGGGCATTTTACCTTCAAGCTAACCTGCAAGGCCTTTCTACTTTTCCTTTTGAAACAAGGGTCTTGCTAGTGACTGAGGCTGGCCTCGAACCTGTAATTCCACTGCCTTAGCCTCCCAAGTACTGAGAGTACAGGCATGTGGCATTACACCTGGCCAAAATCAGAAATCGTAAGGTTACACCCCAGAAAAAATCGTAAGCAACACCAAGTCACAGAGTTCTCCGTCATCCTGAAACCAAATCTCATTTACGTATACTCAGAGGCACTTGACAAATATCCAACAAATATTCCTTTTTTATTTTAAAAAATTGTAATGCAATGATCAGTCAGAATGCAGCAACAAAGGCATTTGAATGCCTCTGACTGGAATATCAAATAGTGTAACTTGCAGCTGGGCGTGGTGGTGCACACTTGTAATCCCAGGATCAGGAGTTGAGACCGGAGGATTGTGGTTCGCGGACAGCCTCAGCTACTTAGTGAGGCTCTGCGCAACTTAGTGAGACCCTGTTTCAAATTAAAGAATAAAAAGTAGGGCGGGGGTGTAGCTCGGAGGTCAAATGCCCCTGGGTTCCATCCCTAGACCTGCAAAAAAAAGAAAAAAGAAAAAGAAAGAAAGAAAGAAAACACTAGCTGACCTAACAAATACAACTGGAAACAACTGGCAGTCCATCAGAATAACGCTAAAAGCCAGGCATGGTGGCGCACGCTTGTAATCCCAGCATTTGGGAGGCTGAGACTGGAGGATCGTGGTTCACGGACAGCCTCAGCTACTTAGTGAGGTCCTCTGCAACTCAGTGAGACCGTTTCAAAATAAAGAATAAAAAATAGGGCAGGCAGTGTAGCTCGGAGGTCGAATCCCCTTGGGTTCCATCCCCAGACCCACAAAAAAAAAAAAAAGAATAACGTTAAAGAACTCAGGAAAATGAGTCGTAGAGGCCTTTCATGCTGGGTCACCAAAGACTACGTAACCACAGGCAAGTCACAGACATGAAGCGCTGTGTGTCTAGGAAAGATGTTTAAGACAAATGCAAAAGCCCAGTGTCATATATTTTTCGTATCTTCTTCCTATAACAATAAAGATCAAAGAAGAAAACACTGAAAAAGAATGTAAACCCTATACAATCCAAAATAGTATCACAGCATACACACACAGAGAGCATTTAGGGCCACGTATTTAAATAAACGCCACCATGAATCATTAAAAAGTTGGCGCTGCATGACATTCTGTTTATTCACATGTAACACAGGTCAAATCCCATTAAAAGAAACTTGAGGGGATTCTCCAAACGACGTACTGAGTAAGCCAGAGTCTCGCCAACAGCATCAAGAATTGCTTAAAATCAGGGCTGTAACTAGGAAGTAGAAATATTTTCATTACATACCAATTTCCCTTCCAGCCCTTCTTTGACCTCTATCTGATTCCCTCTCTGAGAATCAGCCTGGTAGCTCTGGGCTCGAAACGAGTACCATGAGCCTAAAGTTTAGAATGTACTGTATTTACTTTCCAACTAAAGGGATTAAAAATTCATAATTGGTTTAAGAAAATAAAATCCTATATATTCTGCCCTATTCCAGACCCTTCCTCAAGCCCTGAGCCTCCCACCGCCCTCTGTGTTTCTTTATAAGAAAAGCTTGATAACCACGGACACTAAAAGGCAATTGTTTGCACTAATTGGCCCTGTCCCAGTCTGTTAAGTGATACAGTCTCCGAACGTTTAGGTTAGAAGTTAGCTTAATGTGAAAGAAAATTAAAATGTTGACCTTACTTTACTATAACAAAATTTTAGAAATTATTTCAACAGCTATTTTGGAAACTGAAATAAATCAACATTCAAAATTGAAGATTTCAGTTGGGGATGGTAGTCCAATCTATAATCCTAGTACTTGGGAGACAGGAGGATCGCAGGTTCCAGGCCAGCCTGAGCAACTTAGCGAGACCCTGTTTCCAAATAAACCATTATAAACCAAGGTTGGCGGTGTAGCTCCGAGGTAGAATACCCCTGGGTTCAATCTCCAGTACCATAAAAAAATACCCCCCAAAATTACAAAACCCTCAAGATTTTATATTGCATTAGCATAAAAACTTTTATAATTTTAATATATCAGTAAAACAAATTTTAGAATATACATCATTAGCCGGGCGTGGTGGCCCATGCTTGTAATTCCCGCGTTTGGGAGGCAGAGACAGGAGGATCGCGCAGGTTCAAAGCCAGCCGCTTAAGAGACCCTGTTTCCAAATTTTAAAAAGTATAAAAATGTGTCTGGGAGTGTATCCCGGAGGTAGAAGGGTTTCCAGGAACCCCAGTACCACCAAAAAAAAAAAAAAAAAAAAAAAAATATATATATATATATATATATATATACACATCATTAAATCAAGTTATGAGTAATACTACTTAAAATGTCCAATATAAATAAAACTTGAGGGGTCCAGAAAAAATACTTCCAAATAATCTCAGGTCAGTAATTTACTCTCTCTTAACAGTGCAAAAAAAAAAATGCATTATTCTAGGGCCTAACTAGAAAATAAATAGCAAGATGCCTCCTCCTATTTTACCACTGTTTAGTTAGCCAAAAAATTAGCAGGACTTAGAAATGGTCTAATATTACACAATGCTGCGCTCTAGCCCACCTTAGGTTAAATGGCTCTTGAAGATTATTCCACGCTGTTTTGGTTTGAAAGGGGTCTTTGGTGGAGGAAATGGCTTTGATGGCTACTAGATACCACCATCTGGCACGGTACTGAGGCATCTCATCCTCAAATCCAAAGGAGCCGGGTGACTCTGAAGGGCTCCTAGGTGCTGAGGGCAGCTGGTCCTTAGAGAAAGGCTCGGAGCTGCAAGTCTTCCTTCTGCAGCTCTTGCAACCCACAAAGTTGGCTGCCTTGCAGAATAACATTATGTGAGAAGCCAAGGAGCGAGACACCCCATCAAGTCTCTGGCCAGACTTGCCCTGGCATAGTAACAGCTGAAGCCATTAAGCAGCCACCAGGGGATATAGTTTGAGCAAAGTCCTAAACACAGTTCTTGGGCTGGGCAGCCACTCCACAAGGAGCGTGGCCAGGGCCAGCAGGAAGGCCTCGGGGTCAGGTAGTCCAGCACCCCCAGCACCCCGGTGATGGCAAACGTCTTTCTGTATCACTGTGCCCACATTTCAGAATCAATAGTAGAACTCAGGTGCTGAACAAAAAAAAAAAAAAATTTAATAATAATAATAATAATAATAATAATAATAATAATAATATGGTCCCTGTAATAATGGTTCCTTCGTCTCAATGAAATAAAAAAACTGGAATTTGATATTAATTCAGAAGTCCAATCCCAAGTCAGTTATTTTCAGAACAGCAAGTAATCAGTGCAAATATTTAAATTCTTTATTTTTTTTGGTGGTACTGGGGATGGAACCCAGGGGCTTTCTACCTCTGGGCTACACTCCCAGACCTATTTTATATTTTTTACTTGGAAACAGGGTCTCTTAAGCCAGCAGAAGCTAGCTTCAAACCTGTGTTTTCCTCCTGTCTCAGCCTCCCAAGCACTGGGATTACAAACCTGTGCCCAGCAGGTAATATTTTAAATTCCTGAGATATAGCTGGGTGTGGTGGCACACGCTTTTAATCCAAGCATTTGGGAGGCTGAGACAAGAGGATCGCCCATCACAGACAGCCTCAGCTACTTAGGAAGGCCCTTCGCAACTCAGTGAGACCCTATTTCAAAATAAAGAACAAAAACTAGGGCTGGGGGTGTAGCTCAAAGATAGAATACCTCTGGGTTCTATCCCCAATACCTCAAAAAAAAATCTTGAGATATAATTTATCCATTAGAAACACTACAGACTGCCTATTCTAGATCCTTATTCAAACCCTGACCCTCCTAGGCTCAAAAATTACCTCAATGAAAAATAAAAATGTATACCAACCTGATACATACAGAATATACTTTTTTTTTTTTACAGCGCTGGAGATTGAACCCAAGGGCATTCTATCTCCGAGCTACACCCCCAGCCCTATTTTTTTATTATTTATTTTTGAAACAGGGTCTCATTAAGTTGCGGAGGGCCTCACTAAGTAGCTAAGGCTGTCTGCAAACTGTAATCCTCCAGTCTCAGCCTCCCAAATGCTGGGATTACAAGCGTGAGCCACCACGCCCAGCGTCAGAATGTACAAATTTAGTAAAGTCATATTTTCCATGTTCTAAGAGCAATCTAAGGAAGCAACTGAATTTAGGCTTCACTCAAATCATACTTAAAAGAAAAGAAGGTCGAGACGTAATGCTGAGCCCCAATTTTAACTTTTAAAGCCAGTTTTGAAACAATTTTTTCTTACAGTAAGATTTTTCCATCTACATAAGAATAAGCATGTTTGTGCTAAAAAGACTATAAAATTTCTTCAAAAACAAGCTGATATTTTCACCTCTTTTTCTCAAATTATAAATTAAAAGAGAATCATAAAGCCTATTCATCTCTCTCAAATATAAAATTGTCTAGATTTCTTGTTTTCCAAGAGAATCCCACGTTCATTGAAGCCTAGATCAGTAAACGCCATTTCCTGTATGCATGATAGGTTGTGACTTGATAGAAAAAATGCCAATATTTCTCTTAACTATTAAATACTTTGTAAATATGCTAAGGAAGAGTGTGCTTTTTTAAAATAAAAATTAGTGCCGGGCGTGGTGGCACACTCCTGTAATCCCAGTACTTGGGAGGCTGAGACAGGAGGTTCGAGGCCAGCCTCAGCTACTGAGGTGAGATCCTCTGCAACTCAGTGAGACCCTGTTTCAAAATAAGGAAACAGGGGTTCCATACCCAGTACTGCAATAAATAAATATTAGTAAAAGTTATGACATACAAGAATGAGCACCATGAGTCCTGGGAATAAATGATCCCAAAAATTATGAAAATCAAACTGAACTTCAACAGCTCAACTGGGGCCACGCACAGTGTCTACCACTGCAATTTTCACCATAATTTGAGAAAGTTATGAAACAGATGCTTAAACTTACTCATTCTTACAATGTTCATGTGTTTATATATTAGTTAAATTAATTTTTTTTTTTGCGGGTCTGGGGATGAAACCCAGGGGCATTCGATCTCCAAGCTACACTCCCAGCCCTATATTTTTATTCGTTATTTTGAAACCAGTCTCACAAAGTTGCCGAGGGCCTCACTAAGTAGCTGAGGCTGTCCGCGAACCACGATCCTCCGGTCTCCGCCCGAATGCTGAGATTACAAACTTGCGCCACCACGCCCGGCTTAAAATAATTTTAAAAAGCAAAATATTTATTAATTCTTAGTATTAGTAAATATCTTAGTTTTTTTAATTACTAGATGAGAGATTATGTTACCATAGTCTTATATAATTTTATTTCATCTCTTCATGAACATATTAGTCATAGCATTTTTTCACTAAAAGGACTATTCACACACACACACACACACACACACACACACACACACACACACACTCATTTAACCCAGTCATCAGGGTCCAACTGCTCAACCACGAAGTTTTTAAAATACGTAGAAATAAGACACAAGTCCTTAGCTGCAGTCCCAGCTAGTTACCGCCATGGGGAAGTCTTCAGATTATAGATATAAATGGCTTTACAGAAAGATGCTGAAATTTCAAAACCTAAGTACAAATTAAGAGTACCTCTGTTTTTAAGGAGAGTCCACTGTTAAAGAAAATTGTTGCGACCGCAATGTAGGACACAGTTATTTCTGGCTTCAGTGGGCCTAAAAGAAAGAAGAAGCAGCTGTTAGGAAAGAATTTCCAGAGGGTAACTTCGTGTGAAATCAGAGTCTATGGGAGAAGCGGGGATAGTGCCTTAAACACTAGCTGTGGCCAAGCAGAGTGGCACAAGCCTATGATCCCAGCCACTGGGGAGGCTAAGGCAGGAGGATGGCAATTTTTTTTGTTTGTTTGTGGGTTTGGGGATGGAACCCAGGGGCATTTGACCTCTGAGCTACACCCCCTGCCCTTATTTTTTTTTTTTTATTCTTTATTTTGAAACAGGGTCTCACTGAGTTGCAGCGGGCCTCACAAAGTAGTTGAGGCTGGCCGTGAACCGCGATCCTCCGGTCTCAGCCTCCCGAATGCTGGGATTACAAGCGTGCGCCACCATGCCCGGCTGGAGGATGGCAATTTTAATACCAGTATTGATAATTTAGCCAGAACATGGTTTAAGATGGGTTTTTTTGTTTGTTTGTTTGTTTTGATAATGGATATTAAATCCAGGGGCATTCTATCTCCAAACTATACCCCCAACCTTTTTTAATTTTTTTTTTTTTTTTTTTTTTTTTGGTGGTACTGGGGATGGAACCTAGCGGCCTTCTACCTCTGGGCTACTGGGCTACACTCCCAGACCTATTGTATATCTTTTATTTGTCAATGGGGTCTCTTAAGCCAGTGGAAACTGGCTTTGAACCTGCATGATCCTCCTGTCTCAGCCTTCTAAGCCCGTTTTGAAACAGTCTAGTTAAGTTGCTGAGGCTGGCCTTGACCCTGTGATCCTCCGATCTCAGCCTCTCAAATCCTGGGATCATAGGTATGCACCACCCCACCAGGATCACACCCTATTTTAAGACAAAAAAAAATAAAAAAGGCTGCGGATGTAGCCCAGAAGTAGAATGCCCGAGTTCAATCTCCAGTACCACAAAAACAGGTCTTAACTGTATCTACCTCATTATCACTGCTGATATATTAGTCAAAATACCCCCAGACTCACAGGGTGTGCTGGCTCACAGCTTGTAATCCCAGTACTTGCGAGGCTAAGACAAGAGGATCACGTAGGTTCAAAGCCAGCCTCAGCTACTTAGTGAGACTCTCAGCAATTTAGTGAGACCTTGTTTCCAAACAAAATATAAAGAATAGGCTTGAGAGTGTAGCCCAGAGGTAGAAAGCCCCTGAGTTCCATCCCCAGTAACACACACACACACACACACACACACACACACACACACACACACACACACACAAATACCCCCAAACTCAAATGAAGAGTTAACGAAAGAAGTTCCCTTCTCTAACTTCGGCGCACGCTTGTAATCCCAGCATTTGCGAGGCTGAGACAGGAGGATCGCGGTTCGCGGACAGCCTCAGCTATTCAGTGAGGCCCTTTGCACCTCAGTGAGACTCTGTTTCAAAATAAAGAATAAAAAATAGGAAGCTGGGCGTGATGGCGCACGCTTGTAATCCCAGCATTTGGGAGGCCGAGACTGGAGTATCGCAGTTCGGGGACAGCCTCAGCTACTTAGGCCCTCTGTAACTTAGTGAGACCCTATTTCAAAATCAAGAATAAAAAACCGGGCAGGGGGTGTAGCTCGGAGGTTGAATGTCCCCGGGGTTCCATCCCCAGACTCCCCCTGCCCAAAAAAAAAGAATAAAAATAGGGCTGGGAGTGTCACTCCAGGGTAGAATGCCCCTGACTTCCATCCCCAGTACTGCAAATAATAATAATAATAATAATAATAATAATAATAATAATAACAGTAAATATGGCTTTATTTCTTCTCAGTTAACGGAAATAAAAGCTTGAATTCATGCCTGCCTTCAGCTCTGCCCATGAGCATTCATTCTACCAACGTGTGCAGAGCACTTACTATGTGTAAAGCAGCACAGAGAATACTTAATAACAGGCTGGTGTGAGGCGATGATCAAGTTGTGTCAGGCCGGGGACCCTGGGGAACCAGACAGGCCCGGTCCTCGTCCTCCAGGAAATCCTCTCTGGAGCTTAGCTGACATCACTGCGCATGCATTAATGTGCCTAATATTTACAGTATCATCCGTGACTTACATGCAATCAATCATCTTGAAGACCTAATGTGTTACCAAACAGATGCATTCTTTTACTTTTTATTTTTTATTTATTTATTTATTTATTTATTTGGTGCTACTGGGGTTCCTGGAAGCCCTTCTACCTCCAGGCTACACTCCCAGACCTATTTTATATCTTTTATTTGGAAACAGGGTCTCTTTTTTTTTTTTTTTTTGGTGGTACTGGGGTTCCTGGAAGCCCTTCTACCTCCGGGCTACACTCCCAGACCTATTTTTACATTTTTATTTGGAAACAGGGTCTCCTAAGCCAGCGCGCGCGGCTGGCTTCGAACCTGCGCGATCCTCCTGTCTCTGCCTCCCAAGCGCGGGGATGACAAGCGTGCGCCACCACGCCCCGCCAGATGATGCATTCTTTTAAAAGATGGAATTCTGGGAAAAGGCCATTTGGTACCTGTTTACAGGTCACTTTTCAACAGCGGCAATTTTGCCCCCCATGGATAGCTGGCAATGTCCGGAAAGTGTTTAGTTGTTGTGACTTAGAAAGTAGAGTGAGCTGTTGACACCTAGCGGGTAAAACTCAGGAATTCGGCTCAACATCTTGGGAGTTACAAAAAGGGCCCTCCAGCAACAAATCATGTCCCAAATGTCATTGATGCCCAGGCTGAGAAGCCCTGATATAGATAACAACACTTTAAAACTGAGATCAGCCGGCGTGGAGCCACCACACCTGGCTCGGGAACGATTTTATTTATTTATTTATTTATTTATTTATTTATTTTATTGTGTGTGTGGTACTGGGGGTGGGACCCAGGGGCTTTTCTACCTCCGGGCTATACTCCCAGACCTAGTTTATACTTTATTTGGAAGCAGGGTCTCACTAAGTTGCTGAGAGCCTCAATAAGTAGCTGAGGCTGGCTTCGAACCCTTGCGATCCTCCTGTCTCAGCCTCCCAAGCGCGGGGATTACAAGGGTGCGTCACCACGCCCGGCAACAGGAACAGGTTTTAAAGCTGAGGAGTTTGGCTTGTTCTAGATGTAAATGGCTCCCAGGAATTTTAAAGACTTTGTCTTTTGAAATCCATATTATTTTTATTTTCCTCCAATGCTCTGCTTTTTATGCAACTTAGATGAATCATGTTGGTCCAAAGACGCAGCTCCATGTCCAGCATGTGGTACTTTTTCAAAATAAAAAATAAAAAAGGCTGAGGGTATACCTCGGAGGTCAAATGTCCCTGGATTCAATCCCCAGTACAGCAAATAAATAAATTAAATAAATGGCCACGGGGATGGTGATGGAGCCCAGTGGTGGAGAACCTGCCCAGCATGCGTGAGGTCCTGGGCTCAATTCCTAACACTACAAAAATAAAAATAAAATGATCCAAAGCCGGGCGTGGTGGTGCACGCTTGTAATCCCAGCATTTGGGAGGCTGAGACAGGAGGATCACAGTTCACAGACAGCCTCAGCTAGTTAGGGAGGCCCTCTGCAACTCAGTGAGACCCGGTTTCAAAATAAAGACTAAAAAATTAGGGCTGGGGGTGTAGCTCGGAGGTAGAATGCCCCTGGGTTACAGCCTAGTATCGCAGAAAAAAAGAAAAATATTAATTCACTAACTCACGCAAATTTCTTACATGTTAGCACATCTCGTTAATATAAAAAATCATATTTACTAATATTGCCAAGCATAATTATTTAAAAGCTTTTATGTTTGGGGAAGCTTTCAAGATCACAGTTAAGCGGCTACAAATTTTTCAGATTCTAAACCAGGCGTGGTGGGGCACACCTGTAATCCCAGCATTCTGGAGGCTGAGACCGGAGGAGGATCGTGGTTCGTGGACAGCCTCAGCTGCTTAGTGAGGCCCTCTGCAACTCAGTGAGACCCGGTTTCAAAATAAAGAATAAAAAACTCGGGCTGGGGTGTAGCTCAGCGGTAGAATGCCCCTGGTTTCCATCCCTAGTACCAAAAAGTAAAATAAATAAATTTAAAAAAAAATAGCCGGGAGTGGTAGCGCACACTTGTAATCCCCGCGCTTGGGAGGCTGAGACAGGAGGATTGCACGGGTTCGAAGCCAGCCTCAGGTACTTAGTGAGGCTCTCAGCAAGTTAATGAGACCCTGTTTCCAAATAAAATAGAAAATAGGTCTGGGAGTATAGCTCGGAGGCAGAAAGCCTCTAGGTTCCATCCTCAGTACCACACACACAAAAATAAATAAATAAACAAATAAATAAATAAATAAATAAAATGATTCCAGAAGCTAATTCCAAATGAAGGACTCCTGAGTCCCAGGGAGAAAGAACCACTATTATCCTGAAAGAGCCTTTTAAGAAAAAAAGTGCAAACAACTTCCAATATCCTCATAAGCACTTCCTACTATAAAAAGATTGCGTTCTCTTCTGTATTTGCCTTTCTTATTTGATGTAGAAAGGAAACCTGTCGATAATCCAGGAAACCGTCAAGATAATAATAAAAAAAAAAGGGCTTAATTGCAGAACTCCAGCTCCTGTTGATGGCAGGTCGGGGGACCTCAAGGCGGGAGGTACCGAGTCTCCAGGTGCTGTCTGAGGTCGGGAGGGTGGAGGCCAGGCGTCACAGAGCTCCCACCCTCAGGGCCTGGGGCAGGCTCCGGGCGACCTGTCTACACCGCGCCTGGACCCACTTTGCACACATCCCAACACCCCGACCGTCCGCATCTGCGCTGCCCGTGCAGCGGCCGAGCCCGGCGCACGCGGAAGTGGGGTCCCCAAGCGCAACGTGTCGGTCGCTCGGGAGTCTCAGCAGCAAATCGTCACTTTCCGGCACGTGGGCCCCAAAAATCTGAGTTGGGACGCGGAGTGGGGATGGCGACTCTTTTACCCCTACCCCCCTACTTTTTTTTTTTCTTTCTTTTTTAACGTGCGTTGGAGGAGGAGTGGGAAACAGCCTAGATCGGGAGGTCCGAGGAACTCCGGGCCACCCGGAGTCCCTTGGGGAGAGGATGCTACTTTGAAGGCTAGGGGATAAGTTTCACGCTCGGCCACCTCACTCCGGGCTTGACACGGGGCAGGGTCGTCGGCTGTGGGCGCTCAGACCCCTGTCCCTAACGACAAGTCCCCTCCAGGGCTGGTCAATCAGAAAAGCGGCCCCACCACAGGGCCGGAGGAGCCGCGGGCCGGCAGCGCCCGGCGCAGAGCCCGTCGGCACCCGCTCGGGACCGCTCGGGACCGCCGCCCCGCACCCCGACGCCCCGGCCGCACTCACCCCCGCGCACGCCCACGGCCGGCCCGAGCTTGGCGCCCGCGATGGCCAGCACGATCCCGACCAGGAACCAGTCCTTCCGCAGCCGCTCCAGCAGCCTCATGTTTGTTAGGGTGGGCGCGTTTTGTTTGTTTGTTTGGCCCTTTTTCTCTTCGAGCTGCGATCCCTCGGTCCCCGCGGCGTCTCCACACTTTCCTCGGTCCCTCCAGACATGCAGCAGAGCGAGTCAAATTGCCACTTGTGAACTAAAGACCGGAGGGCTGCTCCGGCGGCTCGGAGGAGGGCCGGGAGTAGTAGTATCCAGTGACAGGAAAGTCTCGCTGAGCGCCGCCATCACTACCGCGCGCCTCCTAATAGACGCGCACGAAGATCCGGCCGCGGGCTCCCGGGGGCGCGGGTGACCTGCAAAGGAGACTCGGACCCGCACCGAGCGCCGGCGGCCCGCGGAGGGCAGCTGGCCACCCGGTGGGACCCCAGACCTGCTGCCGCCCTGGCCCGCCAAAGCTTGGGAATGACGGGATGAGAAGGTGTCGCCACCCAGCCTCATCGAGAGTCTCACTAGAACATAACAGGAAGGGCGCCCATCTGCACCCCTCGAGCCAACGCGCCCCGCGAGCCTCGGGCCTTGAGCCCCTGGGCAGGGCTGGCGAGCGGCTGAGTCGCGGTTTCTGCCGGGGTGCGGGCTTTCGGGGGCGCGCTTCTTCGGAGCATTACGGCGCCTCCAGCCGCCGGTGCTGACGCGGTGCGGGGGGAGGGGAGGCCGCTGGGTCTTGGGGTTCGCGGCTCCCCGAGCTCCGGGGCTTTACCCAGGCTGTGGGTTCAAGCTCGGGCGCCCGGAGGACGCCCAGGCTCGCAGGACCCCCCTGCTGCGCCCGCTGCTGCCAGGCCCAAGGATGGGGCGGGGTCCGCACTGCGAGACCCCGAGCTCGGCTGCACCCCAGAGCTGGCCACCGAGCCTCAGGGCTGCACCCCAGAGCTGGCCACGGAGCCTCGGGGCTGCACCCCGGAGCTGGCCACCGAGCCTCGGGGCGGCCGTGGCCAGAAGCCAGGACCCCCGAGCTGGTGCACAGGGCCGGCCGGGGTGGGCGTCAGCCCGGCCCCGCCGCCCTCCTCGAAGTGGGTTCTGGTGACCCGAGGCTTCATAGTGTCATGAATGGACCTTAACACTTCTGAGCACGAAGGAGCCTGGCATCTCTGCCCCTTGAATGATTGTAGAACTTAAGGTTTGGAGGGGATTGTTTGGCGACGTCAGGCTTTAATTCTGTTCTGATCTCATTCATAGAAGAGATTCCTTGTGTAATTTCCTCCATCTCATTTAGCTTTCTTTTTTTCTTTTTTACTGGAGATTGAACCCAGGGGCATTCTACATCCGAGCTATATCCCCAGCCCTATTTTTTAATTCTTTATTTTGAAACAGGGTCTCCCTGAGTTGCAGAGAACCTCACTAAGTAGCTGAGGCTGTCCACGAACCCTGATCCTCCTGTGTCAGCCCACCCAGTACTGGAAATACAAGCGTGCACTCCGGGCTTTTAGCTTTAATCTTGATGACTTACTCTCTAAAATCTAAGCTGCTTTAAGCAGTTCCTTTATCCGTTGTAGATTACACAACAACGCCCCGGTGTCATGCAGCTATACAAGCAACAGGAAGAAAAATTAGTCTCCAGATAAAAAGGAAGACACCAATGGTATTAAACAGTTTGCACTGAGAAGAGAGAACCCCATAAAGTGTGATAAAATCTCCTGTTGCTTATAAGGCAGTCACAGGGAGAGATTATGAAATAATGTTTACGACAATTATTTTCTTCCAGCAATTTCTTAGGTTAAACAGTCACAGATCTCAGTCATTGAAGTGATGCTTTTAGTATTTAATGATCACGACAGAAGCCAGATTGGGCGGCAAAAGTTTGTAATCCCAGTACTTGGGAGGCTGAGATAGGAGGATCACATGTTAGATGACAGCCTCTGCTACTTAGTGAGGCTCTGGGAAATTTAGTAAAATTCTGTTTCAAAATAAAGAAGAAAAAATAGGTTAAGGTGTAGTGGCCAACTTTTGTAATCCCAGCATATGGGAGGCTGAGACAGGAGGATCGAGGTTCGCGGACAGCCTCAGCTACTTAGTGAGGCTCTCTGCAACTCAGTGAGACCCTGTTTCAAAATAAAGAATTAAAAAATAGGGCTGGGGGCGGGGGTGTGGCTTGGAGGTAAAATGCCCCTGGATTCCTTTTCCAGTACTGAAAAAAAAAAAAAAAAATAGGCTGGGGGTATAGCTCCAAGGTAGGATGCCCCTAGGTTCAATCCCCAGTACTGCAAAATAAATAAATATCACGACAGAAACCAGACATAGTGGCATACACCTGTAATCCCACGTCTTGGGAGGGTGAAACGGGAGGATTACAGGTTGAAGGCCAGCCTCAACAAATTAGTAAGACCCTCTGAAAATAAAAAGTGCTGGAGGTATAGCCCAGATACAATGCCCTTGGGTTCAATCCCCAGCACCAAAAATAAAAAAAAGAAAAAAAGAAAAAATCACTACAGAAATAGAACTGGTTTCACTTTATATTTATTTACAAATTCTCATTCACTAAGGAGTCTGATCTATTTAAAGCAGAATCTAACTCATGGAAAGATTTTTCTGTTTTGTTTGTAATGGTACTTTAAGGAAAACTATACGGTGTATTGGGAATTAATTTTTGTGTGTGTGCGGGTCTGGGGATAGAACCCAGGGACATCTGACCTCTGAGCTACACCCCCTGCCCTGTTTTAATTTTTATTTAGAAACAGGGTCTCACTGAATTGCAGAGGGCCTCACTAAGTAGCTGACGCTGTCCGCGAACCGCGATCCTCCTGTCTCAGCCTCCTGAATGCTGGGATTACAAGCGTGCGCCACCACGCCTTGGGAACTCTGTCGAGGCCTGTTAGTTTGCTGTGATTACTGGGGCAAGAGTCAACGTGGATGCCTTTAAGCAACAGGAATGCTCGGCCTCAGAGCTCTGGAGCACAGAGGCCAGATTCAAGGTGTTGGCAGCCCCCCCCCCCCAAGCATTCGGAGATGGAGACTCCTTCCTTAGCTCTTTGGTTGTGGTGGCCACCTGCATTCCCCCCTCCCCCAGTCTGTCCTCACATTCTTCTCTGCTTGTCCGTCCAGTGGCCACATCATTCCAGCCTCTGCTCCCTTCTTCACTCTGTCCCTCTTCTGTGTGTCTGGGAAAGACTTGTCTTTGGATATAAAACCTACCTAGAAAGCCGGGCGTGGTGGCGCGTATCTTGTGATCCCAGTACTTGGGAGGCTGGGACAGGAGGAGCCCAGGTTTGTGGTCAGCCTCAGCAACTTAGTGAGGTCCTCCGCAACCGAGTGAGACCCTGTTTCAAAATAAAAAGAATAAAATAGGGCTGAGAGTGTAGCTCTGAAGTAGAATGCCCCTGGGATCCATACCCAGTAACACACACACACACACACACACACACACACACACACACACACACAGAATACCATGTGGCAATGGACGCAGAAATTAGCTGACCTGTCTACAAGCCAGGGAACACCAGGGAGCCCCAGAAACACCACGGCAGAGAGCGGGCTGCGGAACAGATTTCCCCTCAGCGCCTCCAGAGGACAAACCCTGCTCAGACCTTCATTTCAAATGTATGTCCTTGTCCTGGTTGTTTTGGTACTAGGAATTGAACCCAGGAGCATTCTACCTTCATACGCTACCTCTTGAGATTTTTAAGTTTTTTTCTTGTGAGTCTCTCTAAGTTGCTGAGAGTCTCGTTCATTTGCTGAGGCTGACCTGCGAGCCTCCTGTCTCAGCCTCCCAAGTACTGGGATGACAGGCGTGTGTATACATGTGTATACACGCATACGCCCTTCTTAACTGTGAGAAAATACATGTAAGCCGGACGTAGTGGCGCACGCTTGTAATCCTAGCATTCGGGAGGCTGAAACTGGAGGATGGTGGTTCCAGGACAGCCTCAGCTACTTAGTGAGGCCCTCTGCAACTTAATGAGACCCTGTTTCAAAATAAAGAGAAAAAAAAAAAAAAACAGGGCAGGAGGTGTAGCTCGGAGGTCAAATGCCCTTGGTTCCATCACCAGACCTGTAAAAAAAAAAAAAAAAAAGAAAGAAAGAAAGAAAGAAAAAAAGAAGAAAAGAAAATACATGTTGTTTTAAGTCACACAACTTGCAGCAATATTCACAGGTTTCAGGAATCTGGTGTAAATTTTATCTTGGTGTGGCCACCATTGCACTCACTGAAATAAGGCCCTTCCCTGCCCTCCACCCTTCCATTACTGTCTCCAACATCTCTGTCACTCTTCTCTCTCATTCACTTTTTTTGGTCATTTATTTTTGTCTTCCTCTTCACCTCAGGTTTTTCTCTTTGTTATACCTGCCATGTTACCTGACATCATCCCAATCAAAATGGACCCCATGCAAAAGCTCGTGTCTCTAAAAGTCACACAAAGCCGCAGGTGGTGTTACGGTGGGAGATGTTGCGGTTTAATATGTTGTGGTGTGGGAATGTTATGGTTTTGGGGAAACTGTCTCCGGGGAGCCCTGTTAGGGTCCCGGACACCATTTCCCTCAAACCACAACAAAACCCAAAACAACCAAAAACAAAAAAACAGAAAAACCGCGGGTTCTTGTCCTGAGCTAAGGATAAGTATACATAGCTCGAACGCTTGCTGAAGATTTAAAGAAGTTTATTAAAAAGATAGAAATACAGAAGATAGTTACAGCCCCATGTCAGAATGACATGGGGGGGGAGGTCTGAGCCAATTCACCACCCCAAGATACAGCACGTGGACCGGACTTTTTATACCCATGACCTCCATCTTGTTTACGTAATTCTGATGTAGTGACCTTCCCTGTAAGGTACCTCCCGCAGCAAGGTGTGGCAAGGTGTCTCCTTTCACGAAGGTCGACCCCTCCTCCCATCCTGCTAGCTTATCTAATCATGTAGATCTGTCTTTAGACAGAGGAAGTCCTAGCTCCCCTCTCCTGTTGACTTGCTAATTACTTTTAGCTAAGTCAATCTAAGTTTCAATAGCTGTTTGCTTCCTGACAGAAGCCAAGCCTTTCTATCTCCAGAAAGGCTGAAATATATTTATTTCTGAAATATATCTATTAATAACCAGAGCTTTCTCAAATCTCCCTAGACCATTCCCAATACGGGTACAGGTGGCAGCTCACGCCTCTAAGCCCAGTGCTTGGGAGGCTCAGTAAACTGCTGAGGCTGGCTTCGAACCTGCGATCCTCCTGCCTCAGCCTCCCAAGTCCTAGGATTAGAAGAGTGCACCACCCGCACCGGGTCTAAGGACAGGCTTTTGTGTCTTTTTTTTTTATTTTTTTATCTCTGAGTCATCTGCACTTGGCAGGGACCCGGCCAGGTGGAGGCTCCTTTAATACTCCTCAGATAAACAAATACAACATTTGCTCAGGTTTGAATATGTCCCTCCCAAGTTCCTGTGTTGAGAACTTAATCCTCAAATTCATATGCAAAGGTTAGTTGACCTTTGTGTGTTAAATAACATTGGATGAGGAGGGCCCGAGGCTCAGGTCCCTGCTTGATAAGTTGCTTTATAGAAAAAAGAAGAGAGACTGTCATCTTTTGATAGAGAAAGAAGGCTCTCCTTAATTCATTGGCAGTCATGCTTTTTGGGATTTCCCAGTCTCCAGAAACTTGAGCCAAATAAACTAGTACTTTTTTTTTTTTCTGTTTTGTGTGGTGCTGGGGATTTAACCTAGAGGCATTATTTTTTTAACAAAATCTTGCTAAATTGCTGGGGCCTGCTTCAAATATGCAATCCTCCTATTTCAGCTTCCCAAGTCCTGCGATTATAGACATGTGCCACAACGCCCAGCTCAAATAAACTAGTCTTTATAACTTAGCTAGTCTCCATATTTTGCTCTAGCAACAGAAAATGGACTAAAATTATTTTTATTGCTCAGTTTATTGTGTCATTTATCTATTTATTTATTGACTTATTTATTTCTGGTATTGGGGATTCAACCCTCTGCAGCTTAGTGAGACTCTGTTTCCAAACAAAATATAAAATAGGCCTGGGGGTGGAGGCCAGAGGTAGAAGGGCCCTGCGTTCCATCCACAGTACATACACACACATACACAAAGACTCTGTCCTGCCGGGCGTGGCGGCGCACGCTTGTAATCCCCGCGCTTGGGAGGCAGAGACAGGAGGATCGCGCAGGTTCGAAGCCAGCCGCGCGCGCTGGCTTAGGAGACCCTGTTTCCAAATAAAAATGTAAAAATAGGTCTGGGAGTATAGCCCGGAGGTAGAAGGGCTTCCAGGAACCCCAGTACCACCAAAAAAAAAAAAAAAAAAAAAAAAGAGAGACCCTGTTTCCAAATAAAAGATATAAAATAGGTCTGGGAGTATAGCCTGGAGGTAGAAGGGCTTCCAGGAACCCCAGTAGCACCAAAAAAAAAAAAAAAAAAAAGACTCTGTCCTTGCAGAATTTATAATCTAGCAAAATGCAAGCAGTTTGTGGGATCAAAGAGCAGGATGCTGAGGATGATCCAGATTGTGGAAGGCAACCCTGGCGTCTGAGGATGAACCAGGGCAAGGTGAGGCCCCACGCAGGAAGGAGCTCGGCTTTCTGCGGCGTCAAAGACAGTTTGAGAGTCAGGGAGGGAAGGCTGAGGTTAGAAGGTGCAGATCACGAGAAACTTCTCCCCTTGTGGTGAGCATTTAGGTTTTATCAAGTGCTGGAGGATTTTAAACTAGCAAGTAACCTGCCCGGTTTTGCCGATGGCAAACTTCCTGGACAAATAGTCCAGGAAGAAAGGACCGAGTCAGTGGAGCTAGAAAAAGCAGTATAAGAACTACTAATATAAGCAAGAAAAATCAGAAATAAAATTACCAGTCACCTGTGAAGGAACAGAAATTTGTTTGGTAGATGGAGGCTGGTATGCTCACTCAGCCGGCAAATCTTTATAAAGTAGATTTGCAGAAGAGATCTTAAGTTTAGTTGTGAGCGTCTTGAGCTCTGAGCCATGTAAACAGAGCCCTTGCCCAGGAGGCAGGTGAAATAGTTTGAAGCCAGACATGGAGGCATACGGCTATCACCCCAGTGCTTAGGAGGCTGAGACAGGAGGACTGCAGCTTTGAGGACAGGTACATTGCTATCACTGAGCTAAAAGCAACATCTCCACAGAGCTGCACGTCTTTTTGGAGACTGTAGGGGCAAATCGCCTTTCTTTTTCCCACGGCCTCCTTTCCCTGGATCTCTGCCCTTCAGTCTTGATAGTGAGCCATGGCCCATCTCGTCTTCCCTGGGAGGAATCGCTTTGACTCTGACTGCCCTACCTCTGTCTTTCATTTAATTATGAACTCAACTGTGTTCCCAACAAGAATATGTCAAGTCCTGACTCCAAGCACCCGAGAACCTGACCTTATTTGGAAATATGGTCTTGACAGAGGTCACAAGTTAAAAAGCATACTCCATTGGGGTAGATCCTGAAACAATATGAATGATGCCCTAATTAAAGGGGAAATGCAAGCCAGGCATGGTGGCTCACGCTTATAATACCAGAAGTTGGGAGACAGAGACAGGAGGATCACAGGTTCGAAGCCATCCTCAGCAACTTAATGAGGTCATCTGCAACTTAGTGAGACCCTGTTTCCAAATAAAAGAATAAAGTAGGTTTGGTGGTACAGCTCAGAGGTAGAATGCCCCTGAGTTCCATCCCCGGCACCACTAAATAAATAAATAAGGAAATGCAGGCACAGGGGCACACACAGAAGGCAGACAGTGTGAACCAGCACAAAGAAGCTAGTAGTGGTGGCGCACGCCCGGATCTCAGTATTTGGGAGGCTGAGAAAGGAAGATCACAGGTTTGAGACCAGCCTCAGGAACTTAATAAGACCCTCAGGAATTTTGTAAAGCCCTGTTTCAAAATAAAAACAGAAAGGGCTAGGGTATATCTTGGAGGTAGAATGCCCCAGGGTTCAATCTCCTGTATCGCCGAATTAAAAAAAAAGAAGACACAAGGAGAAAACAGCCATAAGTCTTTTGTGACACATCTGCACTCTAGGGAGAGCCAGGGATTGGAAGCCAACACTAGAAACTGGAACAGGCAAGAAGAGGGTCTCCTGGCACCACCGGAGAGGTTAGGGCCCCGCCAACATCACGAATCTGCTCTTCTCTCCTCCAGAATGGTGAGACGGGTTTCTGTTCTTTTAAGTCTCCTAATTTAGGATATTCTTTCTTTCTTTCTCTCTCTCTCTTTCTTTCTTTCTTTCTTTCTTTCCTTCCTTCTTTCTTTCCCTCCCTCCCTTCCTCCTTCCTTTCTTTCTTTTTCTTTCTTCCTTCCTTCCTTGGGATGGAACCCAGGGGCATTCTACCTTCGAGCTACACCCCCTGCCCTACTTTTTGTTTGTTATTCTTTATTTAAACAGGGTCTCACTGAGTTGCGGAGGGCCTCACTAAGTAGCTGAGGCTGTCCGCAAACTGCGATCCTCCTGCCTCAGCCTTCCAAATTTTGGGATTACAAGCGTGCACCACCACGCCTGGATTTTTATTCTTTATTTTGAAACAAGGTCTCATTGAGTTGCAAAGGGCCTCACTAAGTAGCTGCGGCTGTCCATGAACCGCGATCCTCCTGTCTCAGCCTCCCGAATGCTGGGATTTCGAGTGTGAACCACCACGCCTGGCTACTTCTAATTTTTAGGATCATACATTCATGTTTCATCTACTGATTGCATTTAGTTGCAGAATTTAAGTCTAATGAGGAAAAACATGTAATCTACTAAGAAGTTATCTCAACTGGGTGTAGTGGAGCAAGTCTCAGAACCTAATAAATACCTAAGAACAGTATTTTTTTTTTGGTACATAGTACTCATAGATCTTATTGAAGTACAAGATGTTAGAGGCATATATGTACACATCACTTTAGCCCTTATAAACAGTATTTTTATAGGTGAAAATAAATGAAACATTTAAAATTTAAGTTCTATTAATTCTCAGGTTCAATGTCAAACAAGTGCTGGGCCCCGGGGCCCACACCTGCGAACTCCAGGAGGCAAAGGCAGGAAGATTCTAAGCTAGAGCTCACCCTGGGCATTTTAGCAAGATCTTGTCTCAAAGTAAAATTTTATTTTATCTATTTTATATTTATTTATTTGTAGTACTGATAGTTGAACATCCTACCTCTGAGACACACCCCCAGCCCTATTCAGTTTTTATTTATTTACTTATTGAAGAACTGGGGGATGAACCCAGGGGCATTCTACCTCTGAGCTATACCCCCAGTCCTATTTTTTTATTCTTTACTTTGAAACAGGGTCTCACTGAGCTGCAAAGGGCTTAAGTAGCTGAGGCTGTTCTCCAACCGAGATCTTCCTGTGTCAGTTTCCCAAATACTGGGATTACAAGCGTGTGTCACCACGCCCAGTTATTCTTTATTTTATTTTTTTATTATTTTTTGTGGCACTGGGGGTGGAATCCAGGGGCTTTCTACCTCTGGACTATACTCCCAGACCTATTTTATACTTTATTTGGAAACAGGGTCTCACTAAGTTGCTGAGCGCCTCACTAAGTAGCTGAGGCTGGCCTAGAACCTGTGGGATCCTCCTGTCTGAGCCTCCTAAGTGCTGGGATTACAAGTGTGCGCCACCACTCCTGGCTCCTCCTCCTCCTCCTCCTCCTGCCTGGGAATTTAGGCACTTAGTTTCCATTGTGTTTGTGTTCATGAGAGTTATGGGTGTAGATTCCCTCAATTAGAATGAGACTGTGCCCTCCTCCTCCTCCTCCTCCTCCTCCTCCTTCTCTTCTTCGTGCTGGGAATGGAACCCAGGACCTCATACATGCCAGGCAAACACTGACCCCTGTAAGTAATTTCCCAAGTCTTACATTGGGGTTTTAAGTATATTGGGCTTATAGAAATAACTTTAGACACATTAAATACAACGCCACCTTGCAATGCATAGAAACATAGTTTGGATGGTAGTGTTTGGTTCAATAATCAATCCATGTAATTTATTTATCATTGGGAGATCATTTGTAAATAATATCATGGCACAGTAATATTGTCTATTTTTTAAGAAATTATGCAAGTCATTTGTATTCTTTTTGTTTGAAGTAATTGAAAATTAAACGAAAAGATCTATAAGAACATATGTAATCTTCAAAAAATTGTTTAAAAACAACTGCTGTGATCAGAAAATGATTTTTAACTAGTGAATATTATTAACTCCAAAATGTTACCATAAAAGGAAATGCTGACTTCTTTTCCTGTATTACAAATATAGCAAAGATAAAGATATATAGTGACTTTGTCAATTATAACATAATACTACCAATACATGCATAATTCGAAAACATATTGTAGCTCGCTAGATAATTTCCAAAATAAATGCCTGGTAGTCTACTTCCCTGAGCACTGCTAAAATGCTTTACTGAGATAGAGTACCGTTTTCCTCTTTGATATTGCCTCTCCCTAGAACAACTCAAAGACCAATAATAAACAGATATGAAAATTCCAACTCGAATATAGGAAGCCATGTTTTACATTCGATGGGTCGTATAACCACTTCTTTTTTTTCCTGCCTGGGAATTTAGGCACTTAGTTCCCATTGTGTTTGTGTTCATGAGAGTTATGGGTGTAGATTCCCTCAATTAGAATGAGACTGTGCCCTCTTCACATGGATGGGCACTGAACTTGTCCCTGTGTTAACCCACCCAGGGTGAATGAGTCTCTTTGCAGAAGACCTTATGGTCTAGTGGCTTGTGGAAACTCTCCACCTAATGGTTTCTCAGTCTCTTAAGTGGAAATCTGTCTCAGGAAATTAAGGGGAAAGAGGCAGGCAGACAGTAGTGGATGATAAGCTATAGAGAGGCACAGCAAATAATGGAGGGGAATAAATGCAGCTGAGAAGAGAGGGATCATTTAGGCTATTAGATGCCAAATCCACTTCGATGCGGTTATTATACCTGTAAATACAGAAAAATGATAATGTTGACAACTCTTCATCACACAATCGGGGTCATTAATAAATGATGAAGGGGAGACAGAGTAAGAGAAATAAAGCCAACACTCTGTGAATAGCAATATTACAACGGCACTTGGAAAAACTAGCTAAGCTAAAAAACAAAGGCAAAACTTGGCACCATTAATGATGGATGACAGGGAAAAAAACCAGAAAATTTGAAAGCGTGCACGTGTGTGTGTGTGTGTGTGTGTGTGTGTGTGTGTGTGTGTGTAAGTAGTTTGACTAGTTTTGTTGATTAAATTTAATCAAATATGTAACTTTCCCTGGCATATTCAGAAAAAAAATTAATGAATAATAATTACCCCTGTAATTCTTTTTTTTTTGAATGTTGGTTTTCAGGGAAACGATAGTTGCCTGCATTCCTCTAGAGTAGATCAAGGTTATTTATAGAATGCCCACTTCCTCTTTGTATTCCTGAAAGAAATGCCAAGTATATTAAAATTCTCCAGAGGGAATTTTTCTCTCCTGCTAGAAAACTATATACAACTGCTCTATCTCTGAGTTTCCTCAAGGGTGGGGCATTAACTGGAGTTATAAATCCAACTTAAGAAAGGACAAAGGTCTAAAAGAAAGTTGGACAGCCGTATGTCTCTGCGAGCTGGAGAGGTGTCTACACCATGCGAGGTTTGTGGCGCTCCCAAAACTGCTCTGTCCCTGGCTTCTCCATAATGGCTGGGATGCAGATGTGCAGGCTGAGGTCCCTGCAGCTGGATTCTTCCAGGATGGGCAGAGCAGCCAGCTCCTGCGCGGGTTCTAGACTGCGCACCTCATAGCTGCGCAATGGAGAGACACATGCCTTCATTTTGAATTCGCTGTTACTTACAGATGTACCCATTTTCTTTCTCTTCTTTCTTTTCTCTCTTTCTCTCTCTTCCTTCTTTCCTTCCTTCCTTCCTTCCTTTCTTTTCATTTTTTCTCTTCTTTCTTTTCTCTCTTCCTTCCTTTCCTCTTTCTTTCTTTCTTTCTTTCTTTCTTTCTTTCTTTCTTTCTTTCTTTCTTTCTTTCTTTCTTTCTTTGTACAGGGGATTGAACCAAGGGCATTCTACCTCTGAGTTACACCCCCAGTCCTATTTTATGTATGTATGTATGTATGGATGGATGGATGGATGGATGGATGTATTTTTGCAGTACTGGGGATGGAACCCAGGGGCATTCTAGCTCTGAGCTACACTCCCAGCCTTATTTTTTACTCTTTATTTTGAAACAAGGTCGATCACTGTATTCCCATAGTCTCTTATAGAACCACATTAGAGAATATAGAATCTATTAGGGCTCTGTATCCTAGAAGCTAGAATAAAAAGGTAGCCATACTACTAGATACTCAGGAACATTAAGTAGGTCACCAGAGTGCTGCTAGCTTAGTACTTCCTTGTGGTTGCCCAGCTCACTGCACTGTCTTCACCTGAGAGGGAGAGAATGACGTGTGCATCTCTTCCTCAGCTGGGTACCAGCTGCATCATCACAGACAGCGCCTTTCAAAAGAAGACTAATGGATCCAATCCATAAACACTGACTAGGAGCCGGAGCGAAGGCAAGGGGCTCTGTTCATTGGTCATTGGCCATCAATAAATGATGGTAGTGTTAAACAATAAACACGGACCTCTGAGGATATCATTAACATTACTTACAAAATAAATGTGTCTCTGGTATATTGGGTTTGGAGAGTCAAATCCCCAGAGGGCCAGGGGAGCTGACTCGTCATCAGCTGTATTTTAAACCGAAAGATCTTTTTAAAAAGCCGTTTCAGGTTCTCTGCTTTGATGAGCTCGTAAGAAGACTGGGCTCTGTGGAAGAATAAGATCTTCATTTCTTCCAGATGTGTGTCATGTATTATTGGGTTAACTTGAGAAAGTGCTGGAGAAAGCTGACAAATTCTCTGATCTCTTTGCAACGTGGGTTGCCTATATTTGAAATATATATTACAGGAAGCGTCCCTGAACCCACCGACTAACTGAAGAATGCGACATATAAACCCTGAGACCTCAAGAAATAACTAACCCTAAAACAAGATCAATCTGTCTTTTTATTGCTTTCTAAAAGAACCTAGAAGAAAGCAATAAGAAAGGACTTTGTAAGCAGTCTGCTCTCTACCACACTTTTCTTAAAATAATATGTCCATCTCTTAGAACTGCATTACAAACAGCTGGAGTCTATTACATGCTATAGTATTATTCCCACTTGTTGAATTTCCTAAAACCAAACTCTAAAAGCAATAAAGAGGGTAAGAACAAACATGTTTTATTTTATTTATTTGTTTATTTATTTAGTTATTTATTTATGTGGCACCGGGGATTGAACCCAGGGACATTCTATCCCCGAGCCACACCCCTAACCCTTCTTATGTTTAATTTGAAACAGGGTCCCACTAGGTTGATGAGAGTCTCACTGCTTGCTGGAGCTGTCCTCGAACCTGCAATCCTCCTGTCTCAGCCTCCCAAGTACTGGGATTATACGCATGCACCACCACGCTCGGTTCCAACATGTTTTAAGTGATTCCATTTTTGTGCCTTATGAGTGTCTCGTGATCACTTCAGCCATCTACCTAAAGGTTTTTGTAGAAGACTAAGTAGCGAACACAGACAGATTGCAGATGGAGGTACTTCTGGGGCCAGTTTGAAATGCCTTACTCTAAAACATTTAAGAAGGCGAGAGGGAGTAAAAACCTGGAGGCTTTAAACTCCACGTCTACCATTTGAGCACATCACTTAGCTGCACTTAGGAGTCCCTTTCTTCATTGATGCAATTGAATAGTCAAGGAGCAAGCTTAGTATCTGGCAAAGTCAATTTCTCAAAAATCATAGGAAAGACATAATCCTGCTGCTACTTTTAAAAGTGGTATAAAATTTTCATTCATAGCCGGGCATGGTGGTGCACGTTTTTAATCCCCGCGCTTGGGAGGCTGAGACAGGAGGATCGCACAGGTTCGAAGCCAGCTTCAGCTACTGAGTGAGGCTCTCAGCAACTTAGTGAGACCCTGTTTCCAAATAAAATATAAAATAGGTCTGGGAGTATAGCCTGGAGGTAGAAAGCCTCTGGGTTCCACCCGTAGTACCACAAAAAAAAAAAAATTTTTTTTTTCACTTATGGGAGTGGAGTGGGATCTGGAGAATATGTTTTTGTTGTTGTTGTTGTTGTTGTTATTTGTTTGTTTTGCGGTACTGGGGATGGAACCCAGGGGCATTCTACCTCCAAGCTATAGCCCAGCCCTATTTTAACTATTTTGAAACAGGGTCTCACTAAATTGCGAAGGGCCTTACTAAGTAGCTGAGGCTGGCTTCGAACCTGGATCCTCCTGTCTCAGACTCTCAAATGCTGTGATTAGTGTGCCACCACGCCCGGCTGGAGCATGTATGTTCCTATTACTCTGAACCTCATTGTGATGTGTAATTGCAATGCACCAACAAAGTGTGTGTGTGTGTGTGTGTGTGTGTGTGTGTGTGTGTGTGGTGCTAGGGATGGATCCCAGGAGCTTTCTATCACTGGGCTATACTCCCAGACCTATTTTTTAAAATATTTTATTTAAAACCGAGTCTCACTAAGTAGCTGAGGCTGGCTTCAAACCTGTGCCACCCTCCTGTCTCAGCGTGGTGACGCCTACTTGTAATCCCCGTACTTGGGAGGCTGAGAAAGGAGGATCTGGGTTTTTGGCCAGCCTCAGCTACTTAGTGAGGCCCTCCGCAACTTAGTAAGACTATGTTTCAAAATAAAGAATAAAAAAATGGAGCTTGGCATGTAACTTGGAGGTAGAATGCCCCTGGGTTCAATCCCTAGCAACATACACACACACACACACATACACACACACACACACACACACACACACACACACACACACACACACACACACACAGTGTGATTAAAAGTGACAGGGGAGCCTATTCTGGTGGTGCACATCTTAATCCTAGTACATGGGAGGCTGAGACAGGAGGATCGCAGGTTCAAGACCAGCCTCAGCAACTTATCGAGACTCTTGGCAACCTAGAAAGACCCTGTTTCAAAACAACAAACTTGCCGGGCATGGTGGCGCATGCTTATAATCCCAGCATTTGGGAGGCTGAGACAGGAGGATCTGGGTTTGCAGACAGCCTCAGCTAAGACTTAGTGAGTCCCTTTGCAACTCAGTAAGACCCTGTTTAAAAATAAAGACTAAAAAATAGGGATGGGGGTGTAGCTTGGAGGTAGAATCCTTCTGGGTTCCATCCCCAGTATCGGGGGAAAAAAGGTAGAATGCCTCCAGGTTCAATCCCCAGGACCACGCACAAAAGTAGCAGGTACACATGTGGTGGCCATGGTAGTTTGAGACACCACATTGTTTCAGAGATTGACATCTTGCTCCTGTGCCTCTCGCTGAAGTTTCTATTTTTGCATTGCTGAGATCTGAGGCTTTATTCTCCTTTGCTGCAGAACTATGTCCCTTTGCATAGCTGACCAGCTGACCGGGACATCTCCCAGGGCCACACTTCCCAAGTGCCGTCCCCCTCCCAGTTTCCCCTACTGCGTTTGTTGGCTTGGTCCCCTGTCTACTTGCACTGTTTTCCCTGTCATCCTCCTCTGTTCTCAGGTTGCTAAGTTAGTGTGTGATCTCTAGTCCTACGCTATATTTGGCTTGCTAGAGTATAAAACCTGTCATTGCCTTTTAGCAATGTGAGAATATCCCCATGGATAACATGGGGAATTTGCATGCATACAGCACCACATGTGGTCCCGGGGCCTCGCTCCTACACTGTGGCCACCTGAGGGGTGACAATTTGCTCCTGTGTCCAAGTTAAAGGTTTCCCAAGGAGTCACTTGGATCCGGTTTTGCACTGATTCCAATGGCTGGCTTTAATGTGGCCCGAGGGACAGGAGTCAATCGCAGGATGAGTCTTGGGTCCTGCTGCTGTTCAGGATACTCAGGACAGATTGCAATTTTCTTGCAAGTTCTTTTGTTTCTTTTTCCTTCCTTCCTTTTTTCCTTCCTTCCTCCTTCTTTCTTTCTTTCTTTCTTTCTTTCTTTCTTTCTTTCTTTCTTTCTTTCTTTCTGCTTTCTTCCTTTCTTTTTTTCATGTGTGTGTGGTTGTGGGGATTTGACCCAGGGGCATTCTACCTCCGAGCTACACCCCCAGCTCGATTTTATTTTTTATTAGAAACAGGGTCTCACTAGGTTGGTAAGAGTCTCACTACTTGCCGAGGTTGTCCTTAAACCTGTGATCCACCTGTCTCAGCCTCCCCAGTATTGGGGTTATAAGCGTGGGCCACCATGCCCGGCTTCCTTTCAAGTTCTAAGACAGAATCAGGCTTTCGGGCTTTTTTTGAGTGCAGGATCGGGCCACTGCCTTTAGCTGTGTTTAAATAGCCGAGCAGGTGGGTCAGGTGGAACCGTGCATAGCCATCCTCGTTAACGTTTAGCCTTATTTGCCATAAGGACCCAGATATGCCATCTGCCTGCTGCTACCTGGCAAAGTGCACTTCCATTTCAAGCTGATGTGTTTACTTTCCAGGGTTGAAACTGTGGTCAGCAATTTTTGTCTTAAATAGAAGTTGCAGTCGGTGGCCTTTTAGAATACGTCATGTTTATAAAGGTGCATTTCGTAAGAACATCCTGAAGTGCTGTATGAGTATCATTTTATTTATCCTTATAACAGGTCTGTGAGGAAAAGTGGTCTGTGTTGCCCCCCCCACTGCACCCTGTCTTCAAAAGACAGCACATAAATCCCAGCAGTGTGGCGTATGGCCAGAGGCTGAGACAGGAGGATGGCAGGTTTGAGGACAGCCTCAGAAATGTAGTGAGACTCTTAGCAACCTAGAGAGACCCTCTTTCAAAAACAAAAAATAAGCCAGGCATGGTGGCACACACTTGTAATCCCAGTGCTTGGGGTGGGGGGTTGAGAGAGGAGGATCTGAGTTCATGGTCAGCGTCAGCTACTTAGTGAGGCTCTTTGCAACTCAGCGAAACCCTGTTTCAAAAATCAAGAATAAAAAATAGGACTGGGGTTGTAGCTCGGAGGATAAATACCCCTGGGTTCCATCCCCAGCAACCCCCCCACGCAAAATAAATAAATATTAATTAATTAAATAAAAGGGTTAGGGGTGTAGCTCAGAGGTCCCTAGGTTTTCTTCCCAGTACTAACAAACAAACAAACAAACAAAGCTTACACAAAGCCAAACACAGAGGGCCCCTGGACAATCAGGACAGATCTCACGCTCGCCTGAAAATGGACCCATTTGGGTTGCAATGAACGGTCAGGCTCTCACAACATTTTAGGGAAAAAGACCATCCCTCCAAGAGAAAACACTTTCTCAAAGGCAAAAAAAAAAAAAAAAAAAAAAAAGGAGTAGAGGGACGGATACAAGGATGGGAAGGACGTGAGCCCAGGAAATGTCGATCCTATTACTCACTTTTGAAACACCTGTGTTCTAGATCAGAAACCACATGATCTTTATTCTATAGTGCTTTCAAGTGATTAGGAGAATCCATTAAGCATACTCTAAGAACTTTTAGATCCTAGGATTAAATCAGTAAGATTCAACAATTTTGTCAGTAGAACATTTTTTTTTCTTTTTTGTGGTACTAGAGATTAAATTCAGGAGAATTCTACCTCCAAGTTACACCTTCAGTCCTAGTTTTTATTCCTTATTTATTTATTTATTTATTTTGGTGGTACTGGGGTTCCTGGAAACCCTTCTACCTCCGGGTTACACTCCCAGACCTATTTTTATATTTTTTAATTTGGAAACAGGGTTTCTTCAGCCAGCGCCGCTAGCTTCAAACCCGCGCGATCCTCCTGTCTCCGCCTCCCAAGCGTGGGGATTACAAGCGTGCGCCACCATGTCCGGCTTATTCCTTATTTTGAAACGAGGTCTCACGAAGTTGCAGAGGACCTCAGTAAGTAGGTGAGACTATTCTCGAACCCACCATCCTCCTATCTCAGCCTCCCAAGTACTGGGATTACAAGCGTGTGCCACCACACCTGGCTAGTAGAACCTTTGACAACTACATATAACATTGACATAAAGACTTAAAAAAGAATGGGAACCAGGCGTGGTGGTGCACATTTGTAATCCCAGCATTTAGGAGGCTGAGATAGAAGGATCATGGTTTGAGAACAGCCTCAGCTACTACTTGGTGATGCCCTTTGCAACTCAGTGAGACCCTGTTTCAAAATAAAAAATAAAAAAATGAGGCTAGGGGTGTCGCTCAGAGGTAGAGTGCCTCTGGGTTTCATCCCCAGTACCACACACATACAAAAGAAAAAGAATGGAGATAATAGACAGTTATCTTTTCATCTCACTAGGAAGAAAGGGTGTGGATGTTTATTGACTATCGGTGAGCTTTTCTAGACAACCTTGACTAGGCAATTCAGCACCAAATTTCAGGAATTATGATTCTCACATCTTCTTTTAAGAAATGGAGGCTAAGACAGAATAAACCTCCTGGAGGTCTCACAACTACAGAATCTGGGTTCACCCTAGACTTTTCCTTTCTTTCATTTTCTTTTCTGCTGTTTCCTTTTTCTTTTTCTTTTTTGGTGCTGGGAGTTGAACCCAAGGGCATTCTACTTCTGAGCTACACTCCCAGCCGTATTTTATTTTATTTTTTAAATTTTGTAATATAATTAATTTTTTAATTTTTATTTTTATGTGGAACATATTGAAAATGGTATACATTTAGACAGTGCTTGGTGCCTTCTCCCACTCCCCCATTCCCCTCCCCCCAACAATGAGTGTCCAGGTTGACTATACTATATTCATACTTTTACACATATTCAGATGTAGCTCCTCCATTAAGCATCCTCAGCCTTCTTTATCTCCTATCCTGCCATTCTAGCTTTGCTGAGATTTCCCCTCCATTATCTGGAGTCCCTCTGGTATCCCCAATGCTCCCTAGTTTGGGCATATTAGAGAAAACATATGTCTCTTCTCTTTCTGTGCTTGGCTGATCTCACTTAACATAATGTTCTCCAGGTCTTCCCAGCTTCTTGCAAATGACATTATTTTGTTCTTTTTTTTTTATAGCTGAATAGAATTCCATTGTGTATTTTTCAAAAGAAAGCCTACAGAATGGGAGAAGATCTTTACCAGCCACCATTCTGATAGGGGGCTAATATCCAGAATATACAGAGAGCTCAAAAGACTCTACACTAGCAAAACAAACAACCCAATCAAGAAATGGACAACTGAAATGAATAGACACTTCACAAAAGAAGAGACACAAATGGCCAATAGATACATGAAAAGATGTTCAACACCATTAGCCATCAGGGAGATGCAAATCAAAACTACGCTGAGATTCCATGTAATCCCAATCAGAGTGGCAAGCATAAAGAAATCAAATAACAACAAATGCTGATGAGGATATGGGGAAAGAGGAACTCTTTTACGCTGTTGGTGGGAGTGCAAACTAGTTCAGCCACTATGGAGATCAGTGTGGAGATTCCTAAGAAAGCTAGGAATAGATCCACCATACGATCCAGCTATACCACTCCTGGGTATTTGTCCAAAAGGGTTGAAATCAGAGAACTACAGTAACATATGCATACTCATGTTCATAGCAGCACAATTCATAATAGCCAAAATATGGAACCAACCTAGGTCTCCATCGGAAGATGAATGGATTTATTTTGTTTTGAAACAGGGGCTCCCTAGTTGTGGAAGGCCTCACTAAGTTGCTGAGGCTGGCCTTGAACCTGCAATTCTCCTGTCTTATCCTCCCAAGTATTATGATTACAGGCAGTGTGCATGACCACTCAGGGCTCCAATCTAGAGCTTTCTAATTCCTAAACTTCAGTTCAGAGCTGCTTTTGGGTTGTCCTCTTATGCTAATGTGAAGTTACTCGAGAAAACGAGAGAAAATCTTTTACTAAGAGTCAATTCATGACTGAGGCTGGCCTCGAACCTGCAACTACTAAGGGTAAACTTGATTTGTTTCCAAACCAGTTGACATCTTTGTGCTCATCATTTGGATTATATTATTTAATTAAATGTTGCCAAGATGAATGAAATATGAATATAGAAGAAATATGTTTACTGTTTCTATGAAAATTAACTAGAAAACTTTGGAGATGTTGCTTATGTATGGGTGATACACCTATAAAATATTCAAATAAAATTCATAAAAATTTAGGATTTTATATTGAGATTGCTTTATAATTCTTATTGGAACTTAAAGAAATAGAAACTGGACATTGCAAATGAGGCACATGGCTACGCTTATTTCCAGAAACATGATGCATAATAATCAAAGGCTTTAGCTTTACATCAAAAGATTGAAAAAAATTGAATAAACATTTATGTTCTTTTTATTTTTTATTTTTTTTGCACTGGAACTGAACCCAGAAGTGTTCTACCTCTGAGCTACACCTTTAACCCTATCTTTTATTCTTTATTTTGAAACAGGGTCTCACACCGTTGCAGAGGGCCTCACTAAGTAGCTGAGGCTGGCCGCGAACCCAATCCTCCTGTCTCAGCCTCCTGAATGCTGGGATTACAAGCGTGCCCCACCATGCCCCGCTTGTACTTAAACTTTGAAAAAGCCAGTTTATATATTTGCCACCTTTTGTTGCTTTTTTTCAATTAACTCTCTACCTGCAGATCCTTAAAACTTGGCATATAAAGATGGCATCTCCTATAGAACTTTCATTCTCTAAGCTAAGAATCCTACCAGCTGGTTAACTGCCTCTATTCTACAAGCTGAGGGATATTTCCACAGGAGGCTCACTCTCTCTTTTCATGGAGGAGAAGAATGAAGACAATAGGAAGAAAACATAACCAAGGGCAATTTCTCGAAAATAATTGATATTAATATGAAAGTTGAGAGACCAATCAGCTATTCAGTTAACAACTGTATCTTAATTAATGTTAAATGAAAAGTTCATATTGGATAAAAAATGATCTGTTTCCTTCTCTAACCTAGGACTGCAGGTGAGGTACACTCCCACGTGGGCTCCAACCCCAGCACCACCTACTGCTCAGTGTGTGAAAGGCCCTTGCAAACAAACCAGGGAGAATTTGCCACCCCTGCACCAGACAGAGAAGATCAAGGGCTACTGTGCCCCTGGGGACCCTGTGTGCCGGACCCATTTCTAAGACGTGAGCGCTGGATGTAAAACAGGACAGCCGTCTGGGGAGCAGTCCCTCTGCCTCAGCTACCCCACAGGGGTCATCCCATAATGCCAGGCGTTGGATTCAGCCATGTGCTATTATATCAAAATCTTCTCTTACTAGCATCATTTTATTTTTTAAAATTTTTTGATACTGAAGAATGAATCCAGGGCCATTCTACCTCTAAGGATGGCACCCCCATTTTTCTTTTTTTTTTTTTGCAGGTCTGGGGATGGAACCCAGGGGCATTCAACCTTCGAGCTATTTTTTATTCTTTATTTTGAAACAGGGTCTCACTAAGTTTCAGAGGGCCTCACTAAGTAGTAGCTGAGGCTATCCGCAAACCGTGATCCTCCGGTCTCAGCCTTCCCAAATGGTGGGATTACAAGCATGCGCCACCATGCCTGGCCCCATTTTTCATTTTAAAACATGGTCTTGCTAAGTTGCTGAGGCTGGCTTTGGATTTGCCATCCTCCTGTCTCAGTCTCCCAAGTACTGGGATTATAGGCATATACTAGTATGCCTGATTAATAATATATATGTTGGTGCGGGCAATTTAACCAAGGAATGTTGTACCTCTGAGCTACACCCCCGGCCATTTATTTATTATTTTGAAGCTTGGTCTTACTAAGTTGCTGACACTGGCTTTGAATCTGTGATCCTCCTGTCTCAGCTTTTCAGGTACTGGGATTATAGATAAGCACCGCCATGATGCCACACCTTATTTTTCAATACTTATATTAGTCTGTCCAGTTCAGCCATCAAGGAAAATATGAAAAGATTGACAACTTCTCGCACTTGGGTTTGCTTTTTGCCTTTCTACATATTTCCCCTTGCATTTTATCCAATATTTATTTTCTATGTACACATACAAACAGTATTAGGGGTAATTACAGTGGACTTTTTTTTTGCTTTATTAGCTAGAAAAATTCAGGAATGATTCCAGTTTTACCTGGCTTGTTGTCACCTGTATTTTAGAAGTGAGAAGGGCACAAGCAGCGGCCTTGCCTCATGGGAGGCCCCAGTTCTGGTCTCGCTGGCCCCTGCACCGTTCTAACCCCTAAGCTGGCTTTGGTCCCGGCCTTGGAGGCCGCAGGAGTGAACTTGCCTCACGCCAGGCTCCGATGCTGGCCATTGGCCCCTGCACCGGCCTAATCCCTTGGCAGGATTCCAAAATCAGACGCTTCTCTTAATCAGCAATAACTAGGAGGAAAAGGGCAACAGGAAGAGGTTGAGCTATAGAAAGGGCCCTATAGTGAAGCAACTAATGTGACCAATCAGAGGTTATGTAATACTGGAGGACGGAACCTCTTTAAAACGCAGGAGGTACATAAACAAATGTATCAAAGTAAATCACCAAAGAAGCATGGGATGGAGGGAGGGGGAGGGAATGGGATGGGGGCTGGAGGAGGGCTAATTGTATAATGTGTGCTTGTATATCTTCTCAAGTCTTGTACTCCAGTGTGATTGATATATGACTACAATGCACCAATTTAAAAAATAAATTAATTTAAAAAAAAAAGAAAAAAAAAAAAAAAGAAGTGAGAAGGGCAAGCCTCCCATACGTGCATTTCTGAAGCTTTGCCCACCAGCCCCGGGGAGCTGCTGCCCATGGCGCCTGCAGCCAGCGTGGGTAGCTACTCACTTGGTCCTACCAGTTTACGCTGAGAGTTGAGACTGCTCTCACATCTCAGTTAGCAGAGAAAAATGGCTCCATTTGGCCAGCGCCGCCTTCTGATTTTCATCACACTCCTGTGACACTTTCTTCCAGCATCTAAAAGCAGAATGAAGATGCATTTAAATCGCTGAATAGAATGCCTAAGCTCTGATTTGCGTTACGAACTTGAAAAAAAAGATAAACAATTTAGAGACATAAGTCAGCTTCTTGATGTATCCTTGTTTTTCTAAATCCTTAAAATAAAAAAAAGGCAACATCAGGAGGCATCTAATAAATGGAATGCCGTTAACCCATCGGACTGAAAAGAGATAAATTTTTTTTTTATTGGTGCACTGTATTCATACATCATAGTGGGATACAAACTTTTGTAGACATACATGCACACATCGCCCAGTCAGCCCCCACCCGATCCCCACCCCATTCCCTCCCCATCCCTCCTTCCCATGCTTGGCTTAGTGGTTGACATCTAGTATTATAGCAATTTATCCAAAATTAAAAATGATAATCTCACATAACAGTTTCATTTGTCTGATACCAAGCTTTTGATGACTTAAAGATAACATTTCAATACTTCTTTTTGCTTTATTTCTTGCCAGAGGATATTTTTTTTCTGTTTTTTTTAGGTGAAACTATCATATATTTATATATTTATTTTTCAGAAAAAAAATCTATCCTAATATGGAATATGGACTCTAGATACCCAAAACGATCTTGAAAAAGAACAAAGCTAGAAGATATATATTTTCTGCTTTCAAACCATATAAAGCTACAATAATTGAAACAGTGTAGTACTGTTCTAAAGGCAGATATATAAACCATTGGAGTTAAATACAAGCCTAGAGCTAAATTCTTCCCTATATTGTCAAGTTATTTTTGACAAGGTTTCCACAAACATTTGGTGGTGGAAATAATAATCTTTTAACTAAATATTGTTGAAAAATAATAATTACATGGAAAAGAATAAAATTGGACCCTTACCTAATCCCACATACAAGTATTAACTCAAAATAGATAAAAGGCCTAAATATAAATCTTAAGACTATAAACTTTTAGAAGAAAATCTGGGTCATAAAATCTCACAACATTGAAATTGGCAGTGATTTCTTGGATATGATTTCAATGGCACAGGCAACAGAAGAATATACAAACTCCCTAGAAAATAAAAAAATATTGTATATCCAAAGACAATGTAAACAGAGTTAAAAGTTACTAATGGAATTGGATAAAATATTTCCAAATGCTATATCTGAAGGTATATTAATATTCCAACTAGAAATCCTAAAAATTAACAACAATAAAGGCAAACAATACCCTTTAGAGATAGGTAAAAGACTAACATAAATAATGAATCTCCACAGATAACCAATCTTAGTTGTCTGTTGGATGGAAAGTCTTGTTTCTCTGGTTCTGGTGTGTGTTACCTATTTCTTCTTTGTAGTTAATCTCTTTGAGTATTTTCTCTAGCACTGGTTTTGAAGACATAAATTCCTTCAGTTTCTGTTTGTCATGGAAGCTTCTTATTTCTCCATCTAATTTGATAGAAAGTTTTGCTGGATAGGAAATTTTTGGCTGGAAGTTGTTTTCTTTCAGAGTTTGGAATATGTTACTCCAAGCCCTTCTGGCTCTCATGACTTGGTTTGGGAAGTCTGGAGTGATTCTAATTGGTTTGCCTCTGAATGTCACTTGGCCCTTTGTTTTTGTTGCCTTTAAGATTCTCTGCTTGGCTTCCACATTGGTCATTTTGACAATTATGTGGCGTGGGGATCCTCTTCTCCGATCCTGTCTAAAGGGAGTTCTATAAGTTTCCTGGATCTGTGTATCAACCTCTTGCTCTATGTTTGGAATATTTTCTGCTATTACTTCCTTGAAGAGATTGTTGATCCCTTTGGTTTCACTTTCTTTTCCCTCCTCTATTCCAATTATTCTTAGGTTAGCTCTCTTAAAATGGGCCCATATTTCTTCAATGTCAGATTCCTGCTGTCGGATATTTTTTTCTAGATTAGAAACTATGCGTTCATTTTTGGATTGCTCATCTTCTAAGAGCGAGATTCTGTTCTCTATGTGGTCTAATTGGTTGTTTGTGCTTTGAATTGAGGCCTTTACTTCATTAATTGCATCCTTTATCTCTTTTTGGCTCTCTCTGAGTTCTTTTCGAAGCACCTCTATTATTTCTACAGTTATTTTCCTGATTTGATCTTCTAGAAATCTCTGATTTTCTGTTTTATCGGGTTCTGATGTTGTGGGATTGTGGGCATTCATTGCTCCTGTGTTATTCCTCTTTCCCATGATTTCGGAGGTTTGTGCCTTCTCTGGGTTCTTCCCTTGGGTCACTATGACTTCACTTAAGCTGCTCTGGATCTCGAGTCTGTAGTATCTCAGACCCCACTACTCCTTTACTGGGTTGTATCACAGAGTCTCTGACCCAGGGAGTCGATAGAGGCTGCTTTAAACTATGGGGGGTGCCAGGTTGCACGTTCTCCTATGGTGTGATATCTCTGCCACCGCCCTTCCCTCACTGGGTCAAATCCCAGGGAGTACAGTACTGGGATTTCTCCTCTGTGGCCCGCAATTTGACTCACTGTTCTTGAGTACGCAGATGTAGCTGTACTGGCCTCACTGAATTCGGTGCTGCTGCCGCCGGTGGCAATATGGCGCCGCTGCCACGCCCTCGGCCATGAGGCTGGCGTATTTTTTCTTCTCTGGTTTTGAGTTCCACTTTGAGTCCCTGCAGCGTGTGCTGAGCTCAGCCACTGGGAGCTTTAAATGCTTTCTGCGCTGAAAGATCCCGCCTGGCTGTTCCGCAGCGGCTCACCTTGGCTTGCTGTAGCCGCCCGGAGAGTTTGCTGCTGCCGCCGGCAGTATGGCGCTGCTGCCGCGTCCTCGGGCGCGTGTATCTCCTCTGTGGCTCTGAGCTCTGTTCTCAGTCAGCTTTCTCTCTGGAGCCTGGTGGTTTCTTTGTTTTTCTGGTGATGGTGTTTTCTGGCTATGAAAGGCGCTGATTTTGTGGTAATGGAGATTGGTTGTTAGCGGGGCTCTTAAGCCCCGCTTTTCTCGGTCGCCATCTTCCCGGCTCTTCGAGATAAATTATTTATAATCTAATTTTTTATAATTAGAGTTAACATACCAAACCCATTCAGGTAAGATTTCACTGTAATGTGAGAACTGATTTTCTGAAATGCATAATAATTGACATATACTTACACAGGAGGAAGCCGGTGCCTCTCGGTCATCTTTCTGGGTACACATGCTCCCCTACCTTGGACACTATGCCAAGCTCTGAGACATAGATTGGAAGAACACTAAACTTGCTATTCAGCACTAACCGCACTATTTTTAGTCACTACTTCAAATTAAAAAAAAGAAAACTCAGATTATTATCTATTGGAACCATAGAAAGACTTTCTAAAGATTCACCAAATATTTTAAGTATTTTTAAAAGTTTTGCTATTGTGTTTATTTGATCCACATCATAAGTATCTATTTATCTCCATATCTGGTAGAAGAGTCTTCGGATATAAATGAAACACAGATTCTTTTTTTTAATCTCATGTCCAGTAGCTGTATATGAACAAGAGTCATGTGTGGGCCCCAAGTGAGACACCAGCGATAATCACTGCACAGACACCAGTCCCCAGTGAGTTGTATATTAATGTCTGGCTGGTAATTTAATGACACCTCTAGGCATAAACAAAGGTTTATTAAAATAATAAGTAAAATATTCCTGAGTGTTGGAACGCTTTAAAAAATTGTCCTATTTTCCTTTTAGAAAGTAAGAAAGCCTGTATCATGACGCTAAAGGACACTGATCAAATTAACATTTGTCATCATTTTATTTAGGTTCTACTTAACATAGCCCAAAGCTAATAATCTACTTACATTTGTGTTAAAAAATTTTATTTGTGGAAGAAAGCCTTTAATGTTAATAAATAGGGTCTTTTTCAGTGGTACTAGGGATTGAACCCAGAAGCATTGTACCTCTGAGCCATACCCCTAGCCATTTTCAATTTTTTGTTTTTGTTTTTGTTTAGAAACAGGGTCATACTAGGTTGCTAAGAGTCTCTCTAAGTTGCTGAGGCTGGTCTTGAATCTTAGCTTCCCCTATCTCAGCCTTCCAAGTACTGGGATTATAGACATGTACCACTGTAACCAGCTTCTGGGTTCTTTTCTTCTGTCTAGCCCTTCCTTCCTTCCTTCCTTCCTTCCTTCCTTCCTTCCTTCCTTCCTTCCTTCCTTCCTTCCTCCCTCTCTTTTGGCAGTAGTGAGGATGGAACCCTGGGGCCTTCTTTCTCTGGGCTATACCCCCAGACCTATTTTATTATTTTTCTTGAAAACGGGTTCTCACTAAGTTGCTGAGACTAGCTTCGAACCTGTGCTCCCCCTGTCTCAGCCTCTCAAGTACTGGGATCTCCATTCTCTTTCCACACAGCTCCTCGCACCCTTTAGGATGACAAAATCCCAGGGAGAATTTCACTTTGATGGAAAAAAGAAAAATCTATGGAGCAAATTAATGTTGCAAATACTATTTTGGGAATCCATCTTGGAAATATCTGTGGTCTACCCCTAACAACTGTACAACGTGGCATCTGCTGGGCTTGAAACCCGGGGAAACCTGAATAAGGGCTCTCCTTTCACTGGCTCTGAGCTCCATGCTTTTCTCATGGATTTTAGACATCATGTGACTAAGCAGTGCAATCCCATTGGTGTGCTCTGGATAACACTTCTAATGTATGGGATGCGATGGTTATGGCTGCTTAAGTTACGTTCCAGGAACTTGGAGCCCCCTTTTCTTTATCTGAAACTGTTTAAAACCATAACTCTTCACTTGAGCCTGCACAGGTGTCCGATGTGTGACCTTTTGATGCCAGAGGGCTGAAAACTCCCCCTTTAGATCACGTTAATATTACCATTTGTTGAACACGCATTCCTTAAGGAGCCATCAAGTTTGACTACGCACACACACAACTCGGGGTCTCCCCTTTTTCTCACCCCCACTCAGCTTTCCCCGTGCCCCAGGCTACCATGTTTCATACCCTGCAAATGTTCCTACACCCCTCCGGAAGGCAGAGTTGAAGCCTGTCCCTTGCTATCCCTGGATGGTGCCTTGTGAATAAACTCTCTCTTTTGCAAAACTCATGGCTTGAGTGACTCGCATACTGCCTGGCAGGCAAAACCATAACCTGGCTTGGTAACAGGCCATAGATGAAAATCATTCTTACTTTTTCAAAGAAATAATGTGAACCTAGTGTCAATACCATTGGGCATTTTCCTATGGAATTTCAGCAGTTAGAATACAATGATATGCTGAGAAATATTGACTTGAAAAATGTGGTATGCTCCATCACTGTAGTTGTAGTTTAGGGTCTTTTCCCTTAAACGGAAAGACTCTATCTCATGGTATTGCCTACAGCATCCTCTCCTACAAATGACACATCTATTTTTTAAATTTTTTATTGGTGCATTGTAGTCATACATCTTAATGGGGTACAAGATGGCAGAGGCATACACGCACACATCACCCAATTAGCCCTTCCCCAATTCCCTCCCCGTTTCCTTCCCTTCCCTCCTTCTCATGTTGGCTTAGTGATTGTTATGTTTGTGAATGTACATCATGGATATTAGGGAATTTCCCTCTCCTCTCCTTCCATCCCCCTCAGCTAGGTCACCTTATTTGCTCATCTATAGTTCCTTCTTCTTCATCTAGAGTTCCTCCTATGACCGTTTTCTCCCTAGTTTCTGCATATTAGGGAGAGCATTTGATTTCTTAATTTTTGACTGATTAATCTCATTAGCTTAATATTCTCCAGTTCCATCCATTTCCCTGTAAATGACAAAATTTTGTTCTTCTTTATGGCTGAGTAAAATTCCATTGTGTACATATCCCATAGTTTTGTAATCTAGTCATCTGCTGATGGACATCTTGGCTGGTTCCATAGTTTGGCAATGGTGAATTGTGCACTGTGAACATAGATAGGCATGCATTAGTTTGGTAGTTTGTTTTCTATTTTTTTGGTAAATACCCAGAAGTGGTATTGCTGGATCATATGGTAAGTTCATTCCCATTCTTCTTAGGATCCTCCATACTGTTTTCCAAAGTGGTTAAACTAATATGCAATCTCACCAACAATGTATTAGAGTTCCCACTTCTCCACATCCTCACCAGTTATTTGTTGTTTGTGTTTTGAATGATTGCCATTCTAGTTGGATTAGGTAAAATCGCAGAGTAGTTTTGATTTGCATCTCTCTGGTTGCTAATGATGTTGAACATTTTTTCATACATTTATTGGCTATTTAAATTTTTTCTTTTGCGAAGTGTCTATTTAGTTCTTATTGGCCATTTAAATTTCTTCTTTTGTGAAGTGTCTATTTAGTTCACTTGCCCATTTTTTTATTGGGTTATTTGTTTCTTGAGTTCTCTGTATATTCTAGATATTAGTCCTCTATCAAAGGAATAGTTGGCAAAAAATTTCTCCCACTCTGTCAGCTATCAGCTCAGGTTCTTGATAGTTTCCTTTGCTGTAGAGAAGCTCTTCAGTTTAATGCAATCCCATGTGTTGATCTGCCTTTTAGTTTCTTGTGCTTTTGGGGTCTTGTTGATAAAGTTTTTACCTGTGCCTGTGTGTTGAAGTGTTTGCCTATGCCCTCTTCAAGGAGCCTCAAAGTCTCTGGTATAATTTCCAAGTCTTTGACCCATCTTGAATTGACTCTTAATGCAGGGTGAGAAAATGGGGTTTATTTTTATTTTTCTGCATATGGTTAACCAATTTTGCCAACACCATTTGTTGATGAGGCTATCTTTTTTGCAGTGTATGTTTTTGGCCCCTTTGTCAAAAATAAGTGCGCAGATTTGTTTCTGAGTCTTCTATTCTCTCTATTGGTCTATGTGTCTGTTTTTGTGGCACAACTATTTTTGAAGGAACCAGATCTCATTATTATTTACTTCCTCCTAAATATTTATCTACTTATTCCAATCTTAAACCAACAGAATAAAGCAAGAGATTTATAAGTAAGGTCTTTTTTTTTTTTTTTTTGGTGGTACTGGGGTTCCTGGAAACCCTTCTACCTTCAGGCTACACTCCCAGACCTATTTTATATTATTATTATTTTTTTTTTTTTTGGAAACAGGGTCTCTTAAGCCAGCACGGCTGACTTCGAACCTGCGCGATCCTCCTGTCTCTGTCTCCCAAGCGCGGGGATTACAAGCGTGCGCCACCACGCCCGGCCTAAGTAAGGTCTTTTTATGTGGATTTTGCTTTAAATTGTTGAAGGACTATTTTACACTGATTAGTTTGTTGTCCATTGCATGGTGCTCAGCATAAAACTGGTTGGCTTTTCAATAACTAAACATGCTATTTAACCATGAAACTTAATAGATGGTAGGGTTTTTGTGAAACAGGGTCTTGCTGCTAAGTTGTTGCAGGACCTTGCTAAGTTGCTGAGGCTGGTTTCAAACCTGTGATCCTCTTGTCTCAGCCTTTTAAGTCCTGGGATTGCAGACTTGATATATTTTTATTATTGTAGAACTCTGTAGTGATTGGTGTAATACGTTTATTTTAGCTGCAGCCATATTTCTCTACAGGCTGTGGGTGCTCGCAAATCACTCTGAGATGCTTTCATGAAATAGTTTATTCAGCTTAATAGTTTAAATGGTCACAGTTTTCTGACAGAAAGAAATGTATTCAAGAGTTCCTTCCCTTGGTTCTACGAGTTAATATTTCAATCTAACATATTCGATAAAATGTCTTCCAAAGCAAACATTGTTATCTTAGTTTGCAAAGAAGATTTTCCCAGTTTTCACCCCAGAAATGTAAAGTTTTAACAATCTACTCCTACTAGTAATAGTTAGACTCTTTATTCTCCTTCCAAAAGTATATATTTCTGCTTTCTATCTTTCAATGATGCAGAGTATAGGCAAAACAATGTCACTTTATGAGTTCTGCCCACTGTTTTAGCAAAAATGATTGCTTTGCCAATAAAAAGAATGACAAGAAGTTAAGGAATAAAGGAGAGGCCACTCTCAAAAAGAAGAAAATTGCCCTAACGTGAAGATAAAGTTTAATTAGGAAAGCTCTACAGCGCCCCATCTCATAAAACTCATTTTATTAAATTTATGGCCCATATTTTTTCCACACTATATTGCTTTCTGCACTTAAAATCCAGGCATGAGGATATGAAATTATTTTCCCGCTCTGTCATTGGCTTCAGGGGACAGGGTCCTGATTTCACCGGGGTCTTTGGGCCTCCTGCCCTTTTGTACCTTATTCAAAAATTTCAGCAAATCTGACCTCTGAGAAGACACAATTTCCTGTTAGCCTTGGAGTTTGACTTTTCGGTTTGCATATGAGAACTCGGCTCAGAAGTAGAAAGTCGTGTAGCTGGGCGGAGGATCTCGAGACAATAGCAAATGAAATTTTGCTGTGGCATATTTCACAACAGGCCGATTTCCCTTTTCAGGACTTAGCATCTAAATTCTATATTTTTGAAGTGTGTGTGTGTGTGTGTGTGTGTGTGTGTTACTAGGGATTGAACCCAGGGGCATTCAACCTCCAGGCCACACCATTTTACCTTTTTTTTTGTGTGTGGTACTAGAGATTGAACCCAGTGGCATTCTACCTCCTAGCTATACCCACCCCCCACCCCAATGCTATTTTTTATTCTTTATTTTGATTTGTGTGTGTGTGGGGGGGGGGGTCTGGGGATGGAACCCAGGGGCATTTGACCTCCGAGCCACACCCCCTGTCCTATTTTTATTCTTTATTTTGAAATAGGGTCTCACTAAGTTGCAGAGGGCCTCACTAAGTAGCTGAGGCTGTCTGCGAACCGCGATCCTCTTGTCTCAGCCTCTCAAGTGCTGGGATTACAAGCATGCGCCACCACGCCCGGCTTTATTCTTTATTTTGAAACAAGGTCTCACTACATTGCTGAGGGCTCACCGTGTAGCTGAGCCAGGCTGCGAACCTGTGATCCTCCTGTCTCAGCCTCCCAAGTACTGGGATTACAAGTGTGCACTACCACTTCTGGCTTTTTATTTCTCATTCTGAAACAGAGTCCCACCAAGTTGCTAAGTGTCTCACTAAGTTGCTGAGGCTGGCTTTGAACCTGTGATCCTTCTGTCTCAGCTTCCTAAGTACTGAGATTACAGGCATATGCCACCATGCCTGACTTGAAGGCCTGTTTTGAAGTGACTTGCTTATAAAGTTCTCTCCATAGTGTCTGAATAGTGTCTGGTTAATTCTCTGAAATGTTTTTATCCCCAACATTAATTTATGGTATTGAAGGAAAACATCCTGTTAGTTTCGGGAGTCTTGGTTATCTTGGGGGAAGGGGCTACCTATACTGATAACATTTTATCAGTGCCCAATTTCCCTCCCCTTGGTTTTTAGTAGCCCCCGAACAGCAGGATTTCTACTGCTGAATTTAGTCCTGTATGAAAATGAGCGATATTCTCATTTATACTTGAACTATGTTTCAAAGGTGCATTCATTTAGCTGCTTGGAACTTATTTCCCAATGAAAACGGGATTGAAATCAGAGGCCAAACACAAGCACTGGTGTTTAGAATCCAGCAAGTGCTACTAAGAGTCAAGTAAGCTGGGCGTGGTAGCGCACATCTATAATTCCAGTACTTGGGAGGAGGCTAAGACAAGAGGATCACAGGTTCGAGGACAGCCTCAGCAGCTTAGTGAGATCCTCAGTATCCTGTTTCTAAAAAAAAAAAAAATTACGGGCGTGGTGGCGCAGGCTTGTGATCCCCCACGCTTGGGAGGCTGAGACAGGAGGATCGCGCAGGTTCGAAGCCAGCCTCAGCTACTGAGTGAGGCTCTCAGCAATTTAGTGAGACCTTGTTTCCTAATAAAAATATAACATAGGTCTGGGAGTATAGCCTGTAGGTAGAAAGCTTCTGGGTTCCACCCCCAATACTGCAATAAATAAATAAATAATTAAAAGAGCAAAGTATGCAAGGTGGAATATGATTTTTAAAAACTTCAATGAAACAGAAATTACTAAAACAGAAATTAAGACATCAAGAGCTTTCATCCCTACCAAATGCAATGTCCAGGAGCAGGCAGATCATATCCTCAGAGCGCCTGCCCTGGCCCAGTGATGGAATTCGTTCTTTGCTGCCACAGTCCAGCAGGGTTAGAGGACTCTGCCTTTGGAGGGGCAACATGTCTTGTTTGCATAACTGCATGGGTATTCAGTGGGAGAGGAATATAAGGAGGGCCGGCGTGAGTTGGGTTCTAATTCACTTTAGTCCTTATGGCAGAAACTGTGGCCCTGTATGAACATCCAACATGGCTCTTTTACACTTTCAAGGGCCACAGAGGGACAGCTGTTTCCATATTATTTTATAAATACAGAAAGAAACAAAAATTTTGAAATAAACTTTAAGCAGAGGATTTTCAGACATGATCTGATGTCTTTCCTTGTGGCCTATGGTTCTGAGAGAAATATACAGATTTTAATCTACCCTGTTTAGGAAAAGCAGACCTTGGCCACGGTCCTTAAATCTCATTTTCTTCCTAAAAGGAGAGCCATCAAATGGTTGGTAGAGAATCTAAGGCTGTATAAAAGGCCTAGAAAATAGTATGCACTACATACTAAGTTAAAGGTAGGCAGGGTGGCACACACTTGTAATCTCTGTACTTGGGAGGCTGAGACAGGAGGATCACAAGTTCGCGGCCAGCCTCAGTTAGTGAGGTCCTCTGCAACTTAGTGAGGCCCTGTTTCAAAATAAAAATAAAATTGGGCTCGGGGTGTAACTTGGGTTCAATTCCCCTGGGTTCAATCCTCAGTACTGTAAAAATAGATAAATAAATGAATAATAGATTGATAAATACTAAATTAATTATGAAAAATAGTAGGTGAATAATTCAGTATTAGTCAAACTGCAAAGAAATCAGTGAAAATTTTAAATAAAACATATTTCAAATGCTAGAACTTGAGGAAAGCAGGTTTAGTTTAATACAGATGAAGTGCTGAAAAGAAACTTGAGAGTCAGATGCAGGAGATAGGCCTGAAATCTCAATACTTGGGAGGCTGAGACAGGAGGATGGCTGGTTGCAGGCCAGCCTCAGCAAGATAGCGAGGCCGTTTCAAAACAAAATGAATGAACGAACGAATAAATAAATAAATACAGCCATGAGTGTAGCTTGGAGGTAGAACATCCCAGGATTTAATCCCCGGTACCACACACACACAAAGAAAAGAAAGAAAAGAAACTGGAGGAGATTCTGAAGGTGACTACCATGTACTTGCAGTTTATGGGATTTAATCTAAAATTTATGAAATTTTTCTCAAACTAAGAAGGCAATAAAATTCCCTGTCCACAGTAAAGGGCCACTTGACATCAATAATTTGGACTGAAAGTCAGATCTGCCAGCAAAGGTGTGTGTTTTTTTTCAGCCACCGCGACCAGTTCAGGGACAGGAAGGGTAGAGGGAAGTTTGGATTTGACTAGGAACAAGTGCATTTGGTGATGGGGCAGAAGGACAGGGGAACTGGAATGTTGTATGTCGGGTGAACTGTGTGTGTGTGTGTGTGTGTGTGTGTGTGTGTGTGTGTGTGTGTGCGCGCGCGCGCGCCCGTACACCCTAACCCTAACCCTAACCCTAACCCTAACCCTAGTTACTAGGAATTAAAGCCAGGGGGATTCTATCTCCAAGCTACACTCCAGACCTTTTCTTATTTTTTGTTTTGAAACAGTCTTGCTAGGTTGCTGAGGGTGTTGCTAAGTCTCTCAGGCTGTTGTCAAACTGGCGATTCTCCTGTCTCAGCCTCCCAAGTATGGGATTGCACTACTTGTGTGTGTCACCATGCCCAGCTAACTGTGGGGTCTTAATTGAGGAAAGAGGTGCACTAGGAAAGGATCGGGTGAGGGATAAACGCCAAGGCCAAGAGACAGTTGTTTCTCCTGGGGATGAAAACGATTTGAGATGGAGAGATAAGAAGTAGTGGGGGTGTGTGGTATCTGGAACCGCCATTAGACATTACAGAGGTGTAGTTACTGGTAATAACAAGGTCTAGAGTGTGATTTTAAGAGCAGGTGGCCATTGTGATGTGGAGAGCGTGGTCATGAGAGCTGAAGACATCACAGGACTGAGAAGTGATATTGCAAGGATCTTCGCAATGGTGTTGACATCCCCAACTGTTGGAGTGAGCTGCTCAGGCATGAGAATCTTCAAAGAATGATGAGACGCGACTAGGCCGCCTATTGTCATATGATTGACACTGGAGGAAAAGAGGCGTGGCCCATGCCTGAGCTTCAAGGAATGATGGGACACGACTAGGAGGCCTGTCGTCATATGATTGACACTGGAGGAAAAGAGGCGTGGCCCATGGCTGAGCTTCAAGGCAAGCAAAAGTGTTGAGCAGAAGGGAAGGAGAATGGCTTGGATCGGCAGGGAGCAAGCATGGCCACTGGGAGTCCTGGCTTCACTCAGGGTGGTGGCGATGTAGAGAAGACATCGAGGATGGGAGAAGTTGGCTGAAGTGCTCCAGGGCAGAGACTGGAGGAGCCTGGGCAGCCCTGGGGCAGTGTGGGGCTGGGCCTGGTGGAGGAGTGGCGCTGTGGGTATGTGGTATGAGTGGCAGTTGGGGATTATTTGAGGGATGAGATATCTTAGGTGTGTTTTCAACGGAAGAGACAATTTCAAGACACGTTGCTTAGCTTTGAATAAGAGTAGAATAAATCGGAGAACCATGGTTTATGCACATCAAGGCAGTTGTGGTCGCTTATCAACATGACCAGTAGGTGGTGGTGTTGGCCAAAGATAGTTTGGTTGCTGGAGGTCATAGGTTGGGTGGAAGGAAGAAGCAGCAAGGCGTCTTCCACTTGCTAAAATGGAAAGGATGCTGACCCAGGCAGGGTGTTGCTGGCCCATAGCCTTGGGAAGCTGAGACAGGAGGAATTGCAGGTTCAAAGCCAGCCTCAACAACCTTTACTGAAACCCTCAGCAACTTAGTGAGACTTTCAAAAGAAAATAAATAAATAAAAGGGCTGGGGGTAGAGTTTGGAGGTAGAATGCTTCTGGGTTCAATCTCTAATACCAAACAAACAAACAAACAAACAAGCATGATGCCTGTAGATTTAGGTCTACCATGCATTCTTAAACAAAATTTATTATTATTATTATTATTATTATTATTATTATTATTATTACTACTGGGAATTGAGCCCAGGGGCATTCCACCACCGAGCTACACCTTCAGCCTTATTATTATTATTATTATTAATTATTATTATTATTATTATTATTATATGTGGTACTGGGGTTCCTGGAAGCCATTCTACCTCCGGGCTACACTCCCAGACCTATTTTTACAGTTTTATTTGGAAACAGGGTCTCCTAAGCCAGCTTACGCGGCTGGCTTCGAACCTGCGCGATCCTCCTGTCTCTGCCTCCCAAGCGGGGGGATTACAAGCGTGCGCCACCACGCCCGGCTCAGCCTTATTTTTTATTCTTTATTTTGAAACAGGGTCTCACTAAGTTGCAGAGGGCCTCACTAAGCAGCTGAGGCTGTCTGCAAACCTACAATCCTCCTGTCTTAGCTTCCCAAGTAATGGGATTACAAGTATGCACCACCATGCCCTGTTTCAAAATTAATGTTTGATAGCACTAATTCTCAGAAAAGACTGGGGCAATTTAAAAACTTGATTATAACAATAATTATGAAAAAACATAAAATGCAGTGAACTTTTGTTTGTTTTGGATTTTAAAAAAAAAAGAACAGAGAAAGAGGAAAAAAAAACCCAAGAATTTGCAGGTCACGTGAGAAAATTCAGGATTACAAGACAAGAGGAAAAAACAACTTTGTTCTGTCTCTGGGACAACCAGGTACACTAATTCTGCCAGGCAAATGAGCATATGAGAAAAAAAGCCACTGGCTAAATTCTGATATTTATCTTTGAAAGCACATACACTTAAAAAAGGCATTTTTTTGTTATAAAACCAAACAAATAAAAACATACCTACCTCTTTTCTTCCTCCTGTTCTGCTTGCATGGAGGCTCAGAGGCACGGTAACTTGCTTTTCAGGAGAACAGACTGAAAGGGGTAGGTAGCGATCAGAGTTCAGGAACTTTGCATTTTCAGAGTCCTCAGCTGTTCGGCATCAGGAAAGTTAGGCAGGGAGCCCCAGCAGCCATTGGATGCCTCAAGCTTCCGTTCTCCCTTCCCCTCCACAGACTGGAATCAGTCAGATTGGATGGTCCCCCAAGTGGAAGCGCCACTTGTACACTGAAGTTTTTAACATTACCCTCAAGGTTTATAAGGGCTTGTCCAAAGAATCCAGCCATGAATAAAAAGGATTTCAGATATCATCTCTATCTCACGTTTAATTTTGTGGGATTAATTTAATTGATTGAGCAAAATTGTATGGGTTGCTAGATGGTTACTAGTAATAATAGAAATTTTTATTTTTTTGGGGGGGGTATATGCCAAGTACGTCCTGGGAGGCTGAGATAGAAGGATAGCAGTTTGAGACCAGCCTCAGCAACTTAGTGAGAAGGTTTCAAAATAAAAAATAAAACAAGGCTAGGGGTATAGTTCAGAGGTAGAATGCCCTTGGTTTCAATAGCTAGTTCCACACAAAAATAAAAAATAAAAAAATAAGCTGGGTGTGGTGGTGTACACTTGTAATCCCCACACTTGGGAGGCTGAGATGGGAGGATTGCGGGTTCACAGCCAGCCTCAGCTACTTAGTGAGGCCTTCTGCAACTTAGTGAGATCCTGTTTCAAAAAAAAAAAAAAAATAGGGATGGGGTGTAGCTTGGAGGTAGAATGCCCCTGGATTCCACTCCCAGTATCACAAAACTGAATGAATGAATGAATGAATGAATGAATGAATGAATGAATGAATAAGGGCTCATGTCCAGGGGAGGCAAGCTCTGTGGGCTCTTGGGTCTGTCATTCTGATGGCAGACTTGAGGCTAATGCAAGTGTGGTGGCCCCACGGCCCTGGTCCTTAGGGCCTTTTCCACAGTCATTTATAGAAGGGACCTCAGTTGTGGTGGGTAGAGGAAGTTCTCTGTGGTCTTTGCTGAACATATACAAATCAGTTTTCTTCATTTGAAAGGATAAGGTGGTAAAGGGTTCTCCATCCGCCCCCCCTCTCTTTCATGTGTGTGTGTGTGTGTGTGTGTGTGTGTGTGTGTGTGTGTGTGTGTGTATGCTACTAGAAACTGAACCCAGGGGTGTTCTACCTCTGAGCTATACCCCCATATCTATTTTATGTATTATTTCCAAATAGGGTCTCACTAAGTTGCTGAGGCTGGCCTTGAGCCTGAGATCCTCCTGTTTCAGCTTCCCAAGTACTGGAATTACAAGCGTGGGCTACCATGCCTGACTCAAGGCAAACTATAAATTGATTGATTGATTTGTTTGTTTATTTATTTATTTACTGGGGATTGTGCTACCACTGAGCTCTACTCCCAACCTTTTTAAAAAAAATTCTTTTTTGGGGGTACTGGGTATTGAACCCAGATGGATTCTACCTCAGGGCTATACCTGTAGCCCTCTTTTTTTTTTTTTTTTTTTTTTTTACCCCTTTTGGTAACAGGATCTTGCTAAGATGCTGAGGTTGAGCTCAAACTTGTTATCCTCCTGCCTCAGCCTCCCAAGAACTGGAATTACAGGTGTGTACCATCACGCCCAGCCAAACTTTAAATTAAAGAAACAATACAGAATACCTAAAGATTGCCAGGTGTGGTGGCGCATGCTTGTAATCCCTGCACTTGGGAGGCTGAGACCGGAGTATCAGACAGGTTCGAAGCCAGCCTCAGTTCTTGAGTGAGGCTCTCAACAACTTAGGGAGACCCTGTTTCCAAATAAAGTATAAAATAGGTCTGGGAGTGTAGCCCAGAGATAGAAAGTCCCTGGATTCCATCCCCAGTACAAAAAAAAAAAAAAAAACCTTGAAATTCTTTTGGCTTTGTTGGCTTGGAATTTGAGAGACCAATAATCTCCCACAAGGCGTATTAAAGCAGAACCTACCAGAGGGCTGGCCCCAAACTGTGACCCTTGACGCAGCTCCCCCAAGAGCCGGGGCATGGAGAAGTATCTGGGGGTTTTCTTTCCATTGCTTCTGCAAAGAAAACATTCGTGATAAATTCAGGAATTTAAGGCCATGAACACTTAATATATTTTTTTCAGGCAGAGTGACATTTAGGAGGATAAAAAAAGGAAAGCACTTGAGGGTGCAGGGCGTGGGCAGTACTTTTCTCTCTCTCTTTCCAAATCAGAAACGGCTTCCATCTTCCTTTTCCCTCATGAGTCAGAAAAATAAAGTGAGACAAAATCCAGTCTATTCCTATGCCTCAAGGCACTCCTGCAACTAACCCATTAGGGGATGCAAATTGAATCCTCTCCCAGGGTGCGTGTGGGGGGCGTGTGCAGGAGCAGCCCATCCACACGTTGGCTTAGATGAAGATGGGTGGGCTGGCTCTGCCCAGGCGGGGAGGAAAGTTGGCTTCCAGGACTATATTAAAAATGAAGTAATCCTTAGCATTTTTTTTTTCTCGTAAGTTAACAGACAATAAACTGAGATGGAAATCAGTTTGAGTCACTGAGTTTTTAAGAATGAGATCTTCCATTAACTTGATAGTTTATGAAAAGCAACGCCCGTGATGGAGAGAAGACTGTATTTCTTCTGATCTTATTGCTTGGGAGGCTGGGATGGAACTCTTCTCAGGTGGGTCTGGCCTGCCTGTATGCAGTAATAGAACCCAAGCATTTATTTACTGTAAGCCCCTCCGACTGATTAAAAAAAATGACATAGTATAGGGTCCCTCAAAAATTAAAAATAGAATTAGTATAGGATCCAGCAACTTTACTTTGTTTTTGTACCAGGGATTGAACCCAGGGACATTCTACTTCCAAGCTATACCCTCAGCCCTATTTTATTTTTTTATTTTTGAAACAGGGTCCCACTAAATTGCTGAGGGTCTTGATAAATTGCTGAGGCTGGGCTTGAATCTGTGATCTTCCCATCTCAGTCTGTCAAGTACTGGGATTACAGGTGTGTACCACCATGCTTGGTTTGGGTATATTCTTTGTGTGTGTGTGTGTGTGTGTGTGTGGGTCTGGGGATGGAACCCAGGAGCATTCAACTTCCGAGCTACACCCCCTGCCCTATTTTTTTTTTTATTCTTTATTTTGAAACAGGGTCTCCACCGAGTTGCTGAGGGCCTCACTAAGTAGCTGAGGCTGTCCACGAACCACAATCCTCTTGTCTCAGCCTCCCGAATGCTGAGATTACGAGCGTGCGCCACCATGCCCGGCTGAGTATATTCTTTAAAGAATTAAAAATAGAGCCTCTGAGATGTTTGTTAGTTGTGTGTACTCATGTATATAGAAGTATTATTCCACCAAAAGATGGAATAATGGGGCATTATTCTGTCTTAAAAGGCAATTAAATTCTGACACACAATGAAATTCTGTAAGGTGAATTGACCTTAATGTTATCATACCAAATGAGGTAAGCCAGTCACACAAGGACAAATACTGTCAAATTCTTAGATAAAAAGAAGAATGGTGGTTACCCGGGATTAAGAGGAGGTAAATGGTGAATTAATGTTTCATGGGTGTGGCATTTCAGTTTGGAATGATGAGAAATTTTAGAAGATGCCTAGTGGTAATGGTTGACACTGAGTTGTAAACTTAAAAATGGTTATGCATGTGATTTTTGTTATTTATATTTTTACATAACTTATACAATTTTAAAAAAGTGATAATAGCTTTGTGTTAGTTTTCCGTTCCTGTAACAAAATACCTTAGGTAATCAACCTATAAACAGAAAAGGTTTTTGGCTCACAGTTTTGGAGCTTTCAGTCCATGGCCAATTGGCCTGGTGCTTTTTGGCCAGTCCTGAGGCTGTACATCATGATGGGAGTGCATGGCAGAGAAAGATGCCTACCACATGGGACTTGGACAGTAAAGAGGGAGACAGGGAAGAGCCCAGCTACCCATACCCCCTTTGAGGATGTGCCCCCAATGACCTGAAGACTTCCAATTAGGCCTCACCTCTTAAAGGTCCCACCTTGTCCCAATAGCATCATGGGATGGGGACAAAGCCTTTAACTCATGGGCCTTTGGGAAACACCCAAACCGTGGCAGGTTCTATGAACTATCCTATTATAGGCATTTTACACAAACAGAATCATGTACTATTATGTTCTTTTGTGACTCTTTTTTTCACTTATACTAGACTTTTTTTTGAGGTCTGTACATGTTGTAGGATGTAACAGAATTGCCCTTCTTTTAATTGTAAATAATATTCCATTGTACATATACCACATTTTCTCCAGAGGCTAGAGGAAGAACATGACAAGGAATGATGTCAATGGACACAGGAGTTCTTGTTAGGGTGACGAAATGTTCTAAAATTGTGTTGCTGAGACACTTGCACAACTCTGTAAGCCCACTAAAAATCTCTGAGCGTCTGCTTTGCAAATGCATATTTTATGATGAAGAACTATGTCTTAATAAAGCTATTATGCAAACAAAACCTGAAAAGCCCACCAACTAATGGCATGTGAGATCCATCACCAAATTGCCGCGGCCATAACAAACACGGTGAGAAGGGCGCATGTTCAGAAGCAGAAGGTTGGGATTGGAGCGCTGACTCTGGCCCTCAACAGTGGAAGCTCAGTCTTTGACGACTTCTTTGGGCCGCACCTTTATGATCTGGAGATGGGATGGGAGGATCTGACTCTTCTAGCTTCTTCTCTCACGCGTCTGGGGTCTTTCCACATCGTCAGCTGCTCTAAGCAGGTAAGTAACAGCTGCAGGCAAATATGACACGAACATCAAGCTGCAAGCCCACAGCAGCAGTCATCATCCACACAGTCTTTCTGTCCAGCAGCATCCTCGCCTACTTTCCTGCACATGGACGTGACTGAAGGTAAGCCGGCCTCAAATGTGATCTCCGGCCAGTAATCTATGGGATGCAAATGTCCCAGCCAGCGCTGAATGGGCGGGGCAGTGTGTCCATATATGCATAGCTAAGAAAAATGCAAAATTGCAAGTGAAATGTTACTATATCGCATATATTAACTTTGGCAGAAATTTTCTATTCTTCTTCACCCCATCCTCTATGTTCTGAAATATTTCACCCAAGGGTCTTGATTGGTTCTCTCTGATTTTGCAGCTTTTGCCATTTTACCGTGTGTGTGTGTGTGTGTGTGTTACTAGGGATTGAACCCAGGGGTATTCTACCTCTGAGTTATATCCCAACCCTATTTTTTATTTTTTTTTATTTTGAAACAGGGTCTTACTAAATTGGAAATGTCTCACTAAGTAGCCGAGACTGACTTTGAACCTGTGATCCTCCTGTCTCAGCCTCCTAAATACTGGAATTACAAGTGTGCGCCACCACACCCAGCTTTGCCGTTTTACTTCTTGGGCCTCAATAGGTTTGGGGATTTCCTCCTCTTCCTCCTCCTCCTCCTCCTCCTCCTCCTCCTCCTCCTCCTCCTCCTCCTCCTCCTCCTCCTCCCTTTGGTACTGGGAATTGAATCCCTAGGCATCCTACCTCCGAGCTACACCTCCAGCCCTTTTTATTTTGAGACACGGTCTTGATAAGTTGCTGATGCTGGCCTGGAACATGTGATCCTCCTTCCTCAGCATCCCAAGTACTAAGATTGCAGACGTACACCACCATGCCTATTGGAGATATCTATCTTCCATCTTTCTAACTATCCTCTTGATCCCAACAGATACAAAAGGGAGACTTGGCATCACATTACTGTCATGTCCTTAGCTCCACCTTGAAGATCCTCTCCAAAGACAGGGCAAAAGTGCCACTCGGCCATTCTCTACTTTCCTAACCAACATTTCCTTATCAAGCTTTGATGACCCTTTATGAGCTCTTACTAGAAAAATGAAACTGTGAAAGAACACGTGGTTTTCCTATTCTCTGAACATGTGTGTGTTGTGCCGAGGATTGAAATCAGAACCTCGTGAATGCTAAGAAAATGATCTACTCTAAATTATACCCCTAGTTCCTTTCTGAGTTTTTCCTGAGGGTGGCAAACAGAAAGTGCTTTACTTAGAGTAAGCCAGGCATAGAGGCACACACCTCTAATCCCAGTATTTGGGAGGCTTAGACAGGAGGATTGCAGGTTCAAGGCAAAATTAAAAGAAAATAAAAGGGCTGGGGTGTAACATGCAATATTAAGTTATTCATTCATGCCAAGGAGCTAGAAACTATTTAAATTATAATTTGAAGATGGGATTATAATATTTTGAAATACTGAGTGGTGTTCTTAGAACTATAGAAAGAAAATGGGTAAAAAATATAATGTAATCCCAGTACTTGGGAGGGTTAAATAAGAGGAGCACAGGTTCACTGCCAGCCTCAGCAACTTCGTGAGGCCCTTAACAAATTAAAGAGACCTCGTTTCAAAATAAAAAATAAAATGGGACCGAAGGTATAGCTTAGAAGTAGAATGTTCCTGGTTTCTTGTCTTCTTTTGGAAACGGGATCAAACCCAGAGCGCCACACCTGCAAAGCAGGCGCTTAGCTACTGAGCTACATCCCAGCCCAAATGTTCCTGGTTTCAATCCCCAGGACCAAACAACAGCGACAACAACAATGTGAATGCTCATGAGAAGGTCCGTTATTTAGACCCAAGTAATTAATTTACTAACAGCAAAAAAGGAGACATTTGAGGGAGGAAATCTCAGAAGTCTTAGTCCTTTTGATGGAAAATTTTTAGTGTGTTGAGTTGCTGACATCTCGAACTTTCTGGGATCAGCTCCCCAAAAAATATTTATCTATTTATGAAAACTCATTAAAATATTATTTTGAGAAATCCTATCCTTTCACAATAATTTGTTGAGGTGAATAATATTTCAATACATTTGTAAAATCCAAATGCCTGGTCTATGGCCTCACTGGAGGTGAATATTGACATGTTACAAGCAAAGGAAAATATCTTTTTTACTTAAAAAAATCTTTCATTTTAGGCTCCCTGGAAAAGTTTAAAATAGAGAAATATTATTTCCTTAGAAGGGCTAATAAATAATTCAGACCAGATATAAATTGCAATAAAAACCTTTTTTTCTTTTCAGTGAGTTGCAGTCCTCTGTCTGTAGTGGGATATAGTTAATCTTTGGCTACTCCATACCTAATCACTTACTAGTGCTTTCTGGAGTGACTTCTGTTTCCTTTTCTCTCCTTTTCTTTCCTTGTAGGAATTCTGCTGGAATTTATGCTACCCTTGACTCTAAGGGTGGATGTGTCACCTAAGTCTGGCCAATCAAAATGCCACCATCCTCTAGGAATAGTGATTGGTTCAAGGATTAATATGTGACCTACATGAGACCAATTAGAGACAAAGAAGTTAATTTCAGTACACTGTCATCAGCTAGGACATTTTCAAATAAGTTATCATTATAGGTACATAGCGTATAAGCGTGAAATCTTAGGACAAAAGGTAGTACCTGCTTCAGAGTTATCCCACCCCAGGGGCAAGAGAGCTGGGTACTATGACCTGACTCCCATCAGTCATTGGAAAATTACTGGTGGTGGTGTTTGGGTCATTAGTTCCCTTGTATTTGGGGTTTAGATGGTGAGAGAAAGTCCTCAGGCAAAGAAATACATTAGAAAGTTGGTCTTGTGTGTACTGAGATGGGTGGGATATTGACAGCATCCACTACAGTAGATAACCATCTCAGTAAAATATATATCATTCCATTTAACAGCAAACAATACAAAATGACTTCAGTACAGTATTTCTTATTTTTTTTTCATAGTGAACACAGATAACACTTATTCATTGAGCAAATACCTACCCTGCTAGGTACTGTGATTCATTCACTGTGCTAGATACTGAGGATAAGACAATAAACAAGACCATCACACCCCTCAAAAAGTTGACAGTGTAGAGCAGACAGGAGCAAGTAAGCAAGAAATTATGTGCTGAGGAAAGGGAAAATACTGTGTGCTAAGAGGCCACACATGAGGAGAATGTAACCCAGAATCTGATTTCTGAGCTTCCCTTCTCAGTACTTATAGCTTTCATTTCAGCATCAGCCAGAAGAAGAAGAAGAAGAAGAAGAAGGAGAAGGAGAAGGAGAAGGAGAAGGAGAAGGAGAAGGAGAAGGAGAAGGGGAGGAGGAGAAGGAGGAGGAGGAGGAGAGATGAAAGAGAAGCTGATATTTTATCCTTCATCCTTATGGGTTGAATATAATATTATATGTGAATATTGCCATAAAAATATATACTTTTTTTAGAGCTGGGCATGGTGGTCCATACCTGTACTTCTTGGCCTCTTGACCTTAGTGGGAGGCTGAGACAGGAGGATTTCAGGTTCGAGTCCAGCCTCAGCAACTTATTGAGACCTCCTGCAATTTAGTGAGACACTGTTTCTTTTCTTCTCTTTTATATTTTTCTGTACCAGAGGTTGAACCCAGGAGCATTCTACCTCCAAACTACACTTCCAGCCTTATTTTTTATTCCTTAGAAACAGGTTCTCACTGAGTTGTAAAGGGCCTCACTAAGTAAGTAGCTGAAGCTCTCCTCGAAATATGATCCTCCCATCTCAGCTCCCCAAAAGCTGGGATTACAAGTGTGCACCACTGTGCCTGGCTGTGAGACTTTGTCTAAAATATTAAAAACAAGCTGTGCGTGATGGTGCACATCTATAATCCCAGTACTTGTGAGGCTGAAAGAGAAAGATTGCAGGTTTGAGACCAGCTCAGCAACTTAGTGAGACTCTCAGAAACCTAGAGATATCTTGTTTCAAAACAAAAAATAAGAGGTGGGCTGGGTGTATAGCAAGGAAGTAGAATGCCCTTGTATTCAATCTTTAGTACCACAAAATAATATAAATAAATAAATAAGAATAAAACAGGGCTGGAAGTGTAGCTCAGACATAGAATGCCCCTGGGTTCAATCCCTAGGCTAGATAGATAGATAATAGATAGTTAGATAGATAATAGATAATAGGTGGATGGATGAATGGATAGATATAATTTCCAAGCTGGAGGCATTGCTTAGTGGCAGAGTTCTTGCCTAAAATGTGCAAGACCCTTAATTCAGTCGTTAACACTAATAATAATAATAATAATAATAATAATAATAATAGTTTTTAATTATTTAATTTTATACATTTTTCTTTCAAAAGCCTTGTTTATATTTTTTCTTATTGGTACATTATAGTCTCATATCATAATATAGATCATGTTGATAATGGTATATATTCACACAGTACTTGGTGCCCCCTTTCTCCCATTTCCCTCCCTCTTAATACCTAATGTCCAGGTTGACAATGTTATATTCACATGTATACACATAGTCGCAGGTAGCATTTCCATTAATGAGCCTCAGCCTTCTTCCTCCCCTCCCCTTCCTCCCTGGCTCCACTGAGGATATTCTCCATTATCTGGAGTCCCTCTGGTATCCCAAATACTCCCTAGCTCAAGCATATTAGAGAAAACATTTGTCCCTTCTCTTTCTGTGCTTGGCTAATCTCACTTAACATAATATTCTCCAAGTCTTTCCATCTCTTTATGCATAACATAATTTTGTTCTTTACTGCTGACCAGCTATCCCTCTGATAAAGGGCTAATATCCAGAATATACAAAGAGCTTAAAAGATTTTACACTAGCAAAACAAATAACCCAATCAAGAAATGGGCAACTGAATAGAAATCATTCCAAATATTGCTGGCTGTAACAATAATCTAAGTGACCGTCCATAGATGTGGCTCAGGAGATTTGGGAACACCAGTGCAATCGGATGAGCTAGTTATTGGTCACATAAAGACATGGCTGAGATGCAAGATCATCTGGAAAGTTTAAACCTAATGTGCTGCACCCTAGTATATTGGTCCCAAGGAAGATGACTCAAGGGGTGGAAGCAGGAAGCTCAGATGTCAGCGAGTCAGAGATTAAGTGTCTGTCACCGTGTCTCCCAAGGAGTGGGAGAAGAAGCTGCACTGGCCAGACATTACAGGTGCTGGGCCCTCCTGGCTGGACTCCGGGGATGCTCAACAGACAACTCTTGGTTAAGTTAACAGTATTTTTTTTTTTTTTGGCGGGTCTGGGGATGGAACCCAGGGGCATTTGACCTCCGAGCTACACCCCCTGCCCTATTTTTTATTCTTTATTTTGAAACCGGGTCTCACTGAGTTGCAGAGGGCCTCACTAAGTAGCTGGGGCTGTCCTCGAACCGTGATCCTCCAGGTCTCAGCCTCCGTAATGCTGGGATTACAAGCGTGCGCCACCACGCCCGGCTAAGTTAACAGTATTTGAAAGGGATATAGTAGCCTACCACAAGCCACTAGTGCTTTAACTATTAAAGAATTTCCCTGGCTTCACACTCATTAAATGATCCTTCTATCTGGTTAATCATATGCTTATTCACCAAATTGATAAACCCTTAATCTGGTTTTCCACGTAGATGGTCCTCCATACGCAGCGTCATCGTCTCCTCTCGTGAATGCTCTGGCCTTTGGAGAGTTACACCGTTCTGAGATGAATGCCCTGGCTCTTTTCTGATTGGTTAGCGTGGCCAAGCCTGTCTAGTTCTTTGGGGGTAAGCTGAGAAAAATCACATTTCTGGATCTACAGGGGCAAGTGCAGGACTTGGAGTGCTCTGGCCCCACCAAGAGAAGCCTCCTGTGAGGTGCTAAATCACATTTCTATTTCATTTCAGTTGAACTATGAGTACATGAATGCAATTGTGAAGGTCTGTGGGGTTGCAATGAGGTATGGCCGTCCACACAGGGCCATCCATTGCTTAGGCCGGAGGCACCATGCACAGGGAACAAAGTCCACGGAGCCACCTCTGGATATCAGTAACGTTCTCGACTACATTTACTTCAGAGATATATCTATGCAGATGGATATAGATGTAAGTATAGATATGGGTATAATTTCTGTTAGGAAATAAAGTATTCTGTGGTGGCCTTTATATATTTCCACAATCCCACCCTCCTTTCCCCCCACAAAGTTACACAATAAAAGTTTAGTGAGTATTATTTTTACTTATGTTCTCATGTTTGCACTATATGTTTGAACGTATAAACAATAAAATATGGTATTATGAATTTTTAAGCTTTGGATTAATAGTATACTTTCTATACCCTTTGACCAACTTGCTTGGCTGTTTGCTCATTATCGTGTTTCCTAGACTTACTTATGTAGATATATGTGGTAGTGCCTATGTTTAAAATTTTTCTCTGAACTGGACATTGTGGCACCTGTTACTCCAGTGCTTGTGGGGCTGAGACAAAAGGATTTCAAATTTTTTTTTATATAATAATTTTTTTTTATTGGTGCACTGTATTCATACATCATAGTGGGATACAATCTTTTGTAGACATACATGCACACATCACCCAGTCAGCCCCCACCCGATCCCCACCCCATTCTCTCCCCATCCCTCCCTCCCATGCTTGGCTTAGTGGTTGACATCTAGTATTATAGCAATTTATCCAAAATTAAAAATGATAATCTCACATAACAGTTTCATTTGTCTGATACCAAGCTTTTGATGACTTAAAGATAACATTTCAATATATCTTTTTAATTTCTTTCTTACCAGAGAATATTTTTTTTTCTATTTTTTAGGTGAAACTATCATATATTTATATATTTATTTTTCAGAAAAAAAATCTATCCTAATATGGAATATGGACTCTAGATACCCAAAACGATCTTGAAAAAGAACAAAGCTAGAAGATATATATTTTCTGATTTCAAACCATATAAAGCTACAATAATTGAAACAGTGTAGTACTATTCTAAAGGCAGATATATAAACCATTGGAGTTAAATAAAAGCCTAGAGCTAAATTCTTCCCTATATTGTCAAGTTATTTTTGACAAGGATTCCACGAACATTTGGTGGTGGAAAAAATAATCTTTTAACTAAATATTGTTGAAAAATAATAATTACATGGAAAAGAATAAAATTGGACCCTTACCTAATCCCATATACAAATATTAACTCAAAATAGATAAAGGACCTAAATATAAATCTTAAGACTATAAACTTTTAGGAGAAAATCTGGGTCATAAAACCTCACAACATTGAAATTGGCAGTGATTTCTTGGATATGATTTCAATGGCACAGGCAACAGAAGAGTATACAAACTCCCTAAAAAATAAAAAAAAAATATTGTATATCCAAAGACAATGTAAACAGAGTTAACAGTTACTAATAGAATGGGATAAAATATTTCACAAATGCTATATCTGAAGGTATATTAATATTCCAACTAGAAATCCTAAAAATTAACAACAATAAAGGCAAACAATACCCTTTAGAGATAGGTAAAAGACTAACATAAATAATGAATCTCCACAGATAACCAATCGTAGTTGTCTGTTGGATGGAAAATCTTGTTTCTCTAGTTCTGGTGTGTGTTACCTATTTCTTCTTTGTAGTTAATCTCTTTGAGTATTTTCTCTAGCACTGGTTTTGAAGACATAAATTCCTTCAGTTTCTGTTTGTCATGGAAGCTTCTTATTTCTCCATCTAATTTGATAGAAAGTTTTGCTGGGTAGGAAATTTTTGGCTGGAAGTTGTTTTCTTTCAGAGTTTGGAATATGTTACTCCAAGCTCTTCTGGCTCTCATAACTTGGTTTGGGAAGTCTGGAGTGATTCTAATTGGTTTGCCTCTGAATGTCACTTGGCCCTTTGCTTTTGTTGCCTTTAAGATTCTCTGCTTGGCTTCCACATTGGTCATTTGGACAATTATGTGGCGTGGGGATCCTCTTCTCCGATCCTGTCTAAAGGGAGTTCTATAAGTTTCCTGGACCTGTGTATCAACCTCTTGCTTTATGTCTGGAAAATTTTCTGCTATTACTTCCTTGAAGAGATTGTTGATCCCTTTGGTTTCACTTTCTTTTCCCTCCTCTATTCCAATTATTCTTAGGTTAGCTCTCTTAAAAAGGGCCCATATTTCTTCAATATCAGATTCCTGCTGTCGGACATTTTTTTCTAGATTAGAAACTATGTGTTCATTTTTGGAATGATCATCTTCTAAGAGCGAGATTCTGTTCTCTATGTGGTCTAATCGGTTGTTTGTGCTTTGAATTGAGGCCTTTACTTCATTAATTGCATCCTTTATCTCCTTTTGGCTCTCTCTGAGTTCTTTTCGAAGCACCTCTATTATTTCTACAGTTATTTTCCTGATTTGCTCTTCTAGACATCTCTGATTTTCTGTTTTATCGGGTTCTGATGTTGTGGGGTTGTGGGCATTCATTGCTCCAGTATTATTCCTCTTTCCCATGATTTTGGAAGTTTGTGCCTTCTCTGGGTTCTTCCCTTGGGTCACTATGACTTCACTTAAGGTGTTCTGGATCTCGAGTCAGTAGTATCTCAGACCCCACTACTCCTTTACTGGGTTGTATCACAGAGTCTCCGACCCAGAGAGTTGATAGAGGCTGCTTTAGACTGTGGGGGTTGCCAGGTTGCACGTTCTCCTATGGTGTGATATCTCTGCCACCGTCCCTCCTCCACTGGGTCAAGTCCCAGAGAGTAAGTACAGTACTGGGATTTCTCCTCTGTGGCCCGCAATTTGACTCACTGTTCTTGAGTACGCAGATGTAGCTGTACTGGCTTCGCTGAATTCGCTGCTGCTGCCGCCGGTGGCAATATGGCGCCGCTGCTACACCCTCGGCCGTGGGGCTGGCTTTTTCTTCTTGGTTTTGATTTCCATGCTGAATCCCTGCAGCGTGTGCTGAGCTCAGCCACTGGGAGCTTTAGATGCTCTCTGTGCTGAGAAATCCCGCCTGGCTGTTCCACAGTGGCTCACCTCGGCTTGCTGTAGCCGTCCGGTGAACTCCCCGCTGCCGCCGGCAGTAAAGCGCTGCTGCTGCGTCTGTGGCTCTGTTCTCAGTCCGCTTTCTCTCTGGAGCCTGGTGATTTTTTTGTTTCTCTGGTGATGGTGTTTTCTGGCTATGAAAGGCGCTGATTTTGTGGTAATGGAGATTGGTTGTTAGTGGGGCTCTTAAGCCCTGCTTTTCTCGGTCGCCATCTTCCCGGAAGTCCAGGATTTCAAATTTGAGGCCAGTCTCTGCACCTTATGAGACTCTGTTTCAAAAAAAAAAAAAAAAAAGTAAAAGGGGGCTTGGGATATAGTTGAAAGTAAAATGCACTTAGGTTCAATTGCCAGTATGGAAAGAAAGAAAGAAAGAAAGAAAGAAAGAAAGAAAGAAAGAAAGAAAGAAAGAAAGAAAGAAAGAAAGAAAGAAAGAAAGAAAGAAAGAAGAAAGAAGAAAGAAAGGAAAGGAAAGGAAGGAAGAAAAGAAAAGAAGAAAAATCCATATGCTTACCTAGCTAGAAGTATTTCCAATCACTGGAAGCCATGCACTCTCTCTGTACTCCTCCTCAACAAAACAGACTCTGACCTGCTTAAACTGCACACTGAAAACCTTCTGTCATCTGTCTTTTTACTGCCTGGAATTTAATTCCAACTTAAGTAATACAAATTGTTTTTGGTGTCAATTTTACCAATTGATGTGCTCACTGTTGTTATTACATCCCTGGCCTATTTCTTTTTTTCTGAATTACTTCCTTTCATACTCCTTTCAAATAACCTGAGGTTTCTGGGGCCTCTTGGCTGAAAATCTGCACTGCATTTTTCACCAAGTTGGATTATGTTATAAATGCGGTGTTAAACCTTGCATATATAAATATATATATTTATATATATAAATATATATAACTCAGTGTTTATTTTAAAAACTTGCTTAATTCTATAATAAAATCCACCGACCCCCCTATCGATGAATATTTCAGTTGTTTCTAGGTATTCGCTAGTGGAAATTACATTTCAGTGAACTGCACATTTGACTGGCTCCTACGGTTGATCATGGCCTTTCAGAGTCCGAGGTACACACACTACACACTACAGATTCTGACACATATTTCTAAGCTGCTCTCAGAAAAACTACCATGCTACCCCTCCAACACTGCATGATTGTTGCCTTCCCAATGCCTTACCTTTTTATTATTTATTTATTTATTTATTTTACCATTTTGACCCACTTTTCTTTGATTATTGAAAGCTGAGACACCACCTGCCTCCTGTCTATTCATAGGTACCCTTCGATCCTTCTCATCATGGGATCTTTAAATATGCTTTTCCTTCTGCCTAGAATATATCAATTTTCTGCTCAGCTTTCAGACTTCCAGTCTTCCTCTTAAGCAACCCTCAGAGATGCCCGCCTGATCCCCAGACTAGTATAGGTCCCCCTGTTACAATTTCTCAAAAGACTCTCCACTTCCTAACATACCACCTATGTTGACGTAATAATCCTTGTGATAACTTATCTCATGCCTTTTTTTTTCTTTCTTAACTGTGAGGCCATATGGGCAGAAGTCTTATTTATTTCATTCAAAGTGACATTATAGCATGTGGGACAAATGCAATAAAAATCCCTTTTGAGCAATCAAGGGTCAAAGAGCCTACAGAATGGGAGAAATTCTTTGCCAGCTACTTGTCTGGTAGAGAATTAATATCTAGAACATATATAGAACTCATAAAGCTTGACACTAAAACAAAAACAAACAAACAACCCAATCAAAAATGGACAACTGGCCGGGCGTGGTGGGGGCACGCTTGTAATCCCAGCATTTGGGAGGCTGAGACTGGAGGACCGTGGTTCGCGGACAGCCTCAGCTACTTAATGAGGCCCTCTGCAACTCAGTGAGACCCGGTTTCAAAATAAAGAATAAAAAATAAGGACGGGGGTGTAGCTCGGAGGTCGAATGCCCCTGGGTTCCATCCCCAGACCCGCAAAAAAACAAAAAAGGGCAACTGAACTGAATAGACACTTCTCAAGAGAAGAAATATATTCAGCTAATAAATATATGCAAAATGTTTAACATCACTAGCAGTTACAGAAATGCAAACCAAAACTGTATTGAGATCCCACAAGAACACCAGTTAGAATGGCAGTCATCAAGAATATGAACAATAGCAAATGCTGGTGAGGATGTGGGGAAACAGGAGCTCTTACACACTGTTGGTAAAGTGTAAATTAGTATGAGCACTGTGAAGATCGGTTTGGAGTTTCTTCAAAGAGCTAGGAATGGAACCACCCTATGATCCAGTCATGCCACTCTTTGGTATCTTTCCAAAAGAATTAAACTCAGAATACTTTAGGTCATAGGTGCATATAGCAACACAATTCACAACAGTCAAATTATAGAACCAACTTGGGTGCCCGTCAACAGATGAATGGATAAAGGAAATGCTTTCTACACACTGGGGAATTCTACTCAGCCATAAAGAAGAGGAAAATTCTATCATTTGCAGGAAAATGGGTGGAACTAGAGAATATTATGCTAAGTGAGATGAGCCAGTCTCAGAAAGTGAAGGGTTGTATGCTTTCTCTCATATATAGCAGCCACAGAGAAAATAGGAACCATGATAGGACTTGAAGAATGCGGAGAGAGGCCCGTCAGGTAGGGGAAGGGGCTGGGAGGGAAAATTAGGGAGAAGAGGGAGGATTGAGGAAGGGAACAATTTAAATAATACTACTGCGTTATGACTCATATCCCTAAAGCGCAGGGAAGGAGGGGCAGTGGAGCTGAAGGTGGAGGGGAGTTAACACCAGGAGCTGGAGCCTCGCTGTGGTGTATGATCGCAACACAACAAGACAATGAAGTCATGAAAGTCCCTTTTGGTGAACGAGGGAACAAAATATGATGCAGCCATTGGCGGCCATGGAATAGATGACGTTAAAAAAGATTTCAAGTGCTTCTAGTTTTTCTTATTAAATCTTTGAACATCTAGCCTGCTTCTGAGATGCAGCAAGAATAAACTGAATCTTTTAATTCTCCCCCTTTCTCGTATTATGGCTTGAACCCAGGGGGCACTCTACCTCCTTGCCCTTTTTTATTTTTGAAATAGGGTCTCGCTAAGTTACTGTGTTGGCCTGGAACCAGTGATCCTCCTGTCTCAGCCTCCCAAGCAGTGAGATTACAGATGTGCAATCCTTCCTTCCTTCCCTTCCTTCCTTCTTTCTTCTAAACCCAGGGCCTTTCTACCTCTGAAAGCAAAAAAAAAAAAAAAAAAAAAAAAGTATGTTTTACTTTTAAACAGGGTCTCACTAAGGTAATGAGGGTCTAGCTACGTTCCTATAGTGAAATTCTCCTGTCTTAGCGTCCCAGGTACTAGGATTACAGACATGTCCACGGTGCCTGGCTTGATTCTTTGAATTCTCCTTCCCCTCCTCCTCCTCCTCCTCTTCCTCTTCTTCTTCCTCCTCCTCTTCCCTTCTCCTACCTCCTCCTCCCCCCCTCCTCCTCCTCCTCCTCTTTCTTCTTCTTCTTCTTCTTCTTCTTCTTCTTCTTCTTCTTCTTCTTCTTCTTCTTCTTCTTCTTCTTCTTCTTCTTCTTCTTCTTCTTCTTCTTCTTCTTCTTCTTCTTCTTTTTCCAGTACTAGGAATTGAACCCAGGGACATTCTACCTCGGAGCTACAACCCCAGCCCTATTTTTCATTTTGACAGGGTCTCAATAAGTTGTGGAGGGCCTCACTAAGTAGCTGAGGCTGGCCTAGGACCTGTGAGCCTCCTATCTTAGCCTCCCATGTACTAGGATTAAAAACGTGTGTCACCACACCTGGCTGATTCTTTTAATTCTTAATGCTTTCATTATTTCCTTGTTTGCCTAACAAGCTACTGATAGATAATTCAATGACAGACATTTGTGGGCCTGGGGGTGTAGCTCAGCGGTAAAGCATGTGCTTAGTATGTGCAAGGCTCTGGATTAAATCCTCCGTATCAATAATAAAAACTTGAAATTAGAGGTAATCTATCCTTCAAATTGGTATTGACTAGTTCTGAAGTGTTTAGACTCTCTCATGGAAAAAAACAGACTGAGAGTCTGTGTTAAATTTTTCTGAATAATTATCCATATTTACCAGTTTATTTTGTATGTCTATATACATAGGCATTTTTTTTCTTTTCTTTTTCTTTTTTCTTGCAGTACTGGGGATGGAACCCAGGGGCATTCTGCCTTTGACACTCCCAGTCCTATTTTTAATTCTTTATTTTGAAACAGGGTCTCACCAAGTTGCAGAGGGCCTCACTCAGTAGCTGAGGCTGGCTGCAAACTTTCAATCCTCCTGTCTCAGCCTCCCAAGTACTGGAATTACAAGGGTGTGCCGCCTCACCCAGCTTAGACAGCTTCTTTAAATTTAAGTGTATAGCCAGGCTTGGTGGAGCATGCTTGTAAGTCCCCGTGCTCGGGAGGTGGAGACAGGAGGATTGCGCTGGTTCGGAGCCAGCCTCGCTGGCTTAAGAGACCCTGTTTCCAAATAAAAAAAATATAAAATAGGTCTGGGAGTGTAGCCCAGAGGTAGAAGGGCTTCCAGGAACCCCAGTACAAGCAAAATAAATAAATAAATAAATTAATTAATTAATTAATTAAAGTGTATAATATATTTTTAAAGTCCAAAAGATTACTCTATCGAATTTCGGTGTTTTGAGTCTCAGACAAATGTCTAGCAAAATAAACTCTATTTTTTTCTTTTTACTATCAAACTGTGATAAGCCAGGCATGTTGGTACATGTTTTTAATTCTAGTACCTGGGATGCTGAGATAGGATTGTAGGTTTGAGGCCAGCCTCAGCAACTTAGTGAGACCCTTTTTCAAAATACAATAAATAAGTACATACATACATACTTCACACATAAATAGATAAATATAATAAAACATAGGGCTAAAGGGTGTAGCTCAGAGGCAAAATGCCCCTGGGTTCCATACTTCCATACCCAGTACCAAAAAAAGAGAAAAAAAAAAGAAAAAAAAAGAAAGAGATAATAGTACTGCTTTATTACTGTAGATGAATAAGAATTACTTGATTAAATAAATTCCATAAATATGAAGTCTGAGAGAAAAGGGGCTGCATGATCCCAATGGTAATTTTGACATAAAAGCACTCTGCCTAAAACTGAATATCTCCATATTTAGTTTTTTAATATACAATTAGTTGTCATTTTACAAAAACGGGGACCAGACACAGGCTGCCTTTGATACTTCAAAATGCTGTGTCTCCCGTCCACAGCTGACACCTCTTATTTTTCTTACCCCTTCTGACTACAGGAATCTGCATTTGACTTAGGCATTCAGAATTCTGTGTTAACAAGAGGTAAACGAGGACAGGGACCTCTGGGCTAGCTTGCCCTCCTCCCCATAGTTAAATTTTATAAAATACCCTGCAGATATAGAGAATGAAAGAGAAAAAAGGAGAAGCACCATGTGGCATAAGCTAATAATTATTTATATTCCTAATCAAAGCTCAGAATTTTACATGCACATTTCACTACTCTGGCCCACCCAGGCCCTGAAGCTATTTTTCTTTCTTCAAATTAGGGATTTTCTGATCAAATCAAATGCTTGTTCTGTATCTAAAATGATATGTTTTCTCTTTATGCAAGTGATTAGTTCCCGCTAAGAAACGAATCGCTGCCATTTCAAATTGCACGAGCACAAAACAGCTTCCCTTAAGAAAGAAATTCATCCACACCCTTCATATCATTCACCGTTTGAAAGTCATGTTTTTCTTCAACTGTGAAAATGGTGAAGAGCAATTCAGTGAGATAGTAAGGCCAACATGAGTAAAATTTCAAATAATGTTTAGCTTGTTAGCTGCTACAGCTTCTAAGATTCTAAGAAAACAGCTTGAATTAAATGCATTATTTCCTTTTGCAAACATGTCATCTCTCATCAATCTTACATGCATGTAGACACTTACATGCATGTTATGTATGTTGGAGTATTGAAGACAGTTGTCAGTTTTACATACTGCCTGTTTATACGGTTGAAATTTAGGTACCAGCAGAGCAGCTCTCTGCTTTTCTGACCAAATGAACCTGCATAGTTTAGCCTTTGTGTGCTATGTGCACCCTAACCAATAGGTGGAGTGAACAGCATCTGCATTCTGTAATTTTAAGTCCACTTCCTCTTCACTATCGTCTTTCTTGACAATAGTAGATATTCTACAGGTATAGGCGCACTTTCAAGAATGCTATTACAAAGAAAATTTCCCCAGAAAAGATGTCATGGAGGCAAAGTCAGTCACTAAGCCAAACACGAGAAGGAGGGAGGGGAGAGAAAATGAGGCAGGAATCGGCTAAGGGCTAATTGAGTGATGTGTGCATGTGTGCCTCCTCCATCTTGTACTCCATTAAGATGTATGACTACAGTGCACCAATAAAAAGAAAAAGAAAGATGTTATGGAGGTCAAGAAGTCCCATGATCTTCTGTCTGTAAGCTGGAAAACCAGGAAAGCCAGTGATGTAACTCAGTCCAAGTTCAAAGGCCTGAGACTCAGAAGGATATGTGTTGGTCAAAGATCCGAGATCCCAGACCCAGGTAGGGGAGGAGCAATGGATGTGCCAGTTCAAGCAGAGAGAAGGAATTTGTCCTTCTACCTTTTTGCTCAATGAGCCCTCAAGGGATTAGCTGGCGTCCACCCACACTGGCAACTGTGTTTTTACTCATATCTAGCTGTCCAAATGCTAATCTTTTCCAGAAACACCCATCATAGAAAAACCCAGAAATAATATTTTACCAGCTGTGTTCATCAGCTTTCCATCACTAATAAATACCTTTGGTAAATTGGCTTCCCAAGAGGAAAGGCTCATTTTAGCTCATGGTTTGGGAGCTTTCAGTTTATGACCAAATAGCCCCATTGCTTTAGACCCATGGCAAGGCTAAACAGCATGGTAGGGCATGCATGGTGCACAAGCAGTTCACCTTATGCTGGCTGGAAAAGAAAGAGAAGATAGACGGGGATTCCTACTGTCCCCTCCGAGGGCACCCCTCAATGACCTAAGACCTTTCATGAGGCCCCACCTCCTAAGGGTTCCACAACCTCCTAACAGCATCATGGGCTGTGAACCAAGCCCTTTAACACATGAGCCTTTGGGGAGACATTCTAGAGGCAAACTAAGGCACCAGCTATCTGGGCAACCCTTCGCTCATTCAAGTTGGCAAATTAAAATTAAACCATCATAAAAGATGACTCTTGAGAACTACCTGGTACATCAATATAAGTCAATTGCACCTTAACATGAGTGAGTGAGCCAAAATATTTTCTGAGAGTTGGTCTTGAGAAGGTTAAAGGAGGAAGACCCTGGGTGGAGGAAGAGGGAGAGGAGCAATTAAGAGTAATAATGAAGAAAAAAAACGAAAGCAGAGGATCCCAGCGATTATTTAAAAAAGATATTCCAAGCGCCTTCCTACTGAAAATATCTTTGTAGGTAGATCTGCCATCAACAAAACGCGCTGCCTCCAAACCCCTTGCAGGGCTCCTGTTAGTAGAGAAGAATCAAAAGCTGCCAACTGCTGCGGCCCCACATGTTTGGTCTCAGAAAAGACATCTCCAGTGGTTTCCTCTCTCTTTTTGTGTTGCCAGAGGAACTGGGCCAAAGGATAGGGACAGTTATTTGGCAAGTGTCCGAAGTTGCCAGAGGAATGAAAAATGGAAACAAGCAAAATTAAAATGAATCTACATCTGGGGATGTTATCAACTCCCACCTGGAAAGGGAAGGAGAATTGCGCTTAAACATGTAACACCAAATGGAGGCCGACTCTTCTTTCCCGGTGGCAAGACTTCATTCACGTAGTGGGTTCACAACATCTAACGGAGTAACATAGAGGTTTTATGGTGGCAACAAAGGAACTAAAATTTAAGGAGAACGCACTTTCATACTCTTATTGTGATGCTTTAGTGTTTATTTGCAATATCATTTCTGATAATATTTATTTTCAGATTATTTCAAAATTATATTTCAAAATATAGTACTAGTGCCTATTGAAGAGCTGAAATAATTTTTTTGGGGGTACTGAGGTTGGAACCCAGAGGTATTCTACCTTTGAGCCACACCTCCAACCCTATTTTTTATTTTTTATTTTGAAACAGGGTCTCACTGCGTTGCAAAGGGCCTCACTAAGTAGCTGAGGCTGTCTGCAAACCACGATCCTCCAGTCTCAGCCTCCCAGATGCTGGGATTACAAGCGTGCACCACCACGCCTGGCTGAAATACCTTTTTTAGAAAGAAAGAACTTAGAGCATAAAAGTATTTTCAGCTCTATTCTAATTTTGCTGGTGAAAGTAGCCCTGAAAACTAGGTGTGGAGGCATGTGCCACCTGCATTGACAGTACTTGTGAGGCTTAGATAGAAGGATCGCAGGTGTGAGGCCCACTCAGCAACTTAATGAGATCCTCAACAACTTAGCGAGAATTTATTTCAAAATAAAAAAATATAAAAAGGTTGGGGTTATACCTAGGAGATAGAATGTCCTTGGGCTCAATCCCTAGGACAAAAAAAAAATTATCCCTGTAAATGACCTTATTCCGGGATTTCTCTAATAAAACTTCGACTAGGACACATTATTTAGTGCCTGAGCTATAAATCTGGGCCGGAGATGGAGTTCCGCGGTGGAACATCCCTGGGTTCAAGATCCAGAACAGCAACACCAAAAAGATTACAACAAGCATTCTTAGTAGAGACTGCTATACACTAGCATTTTATCACCCTTCCCGCTCTTGTATGCTATAATTGCCATATATTTTACTTCTGTTTGTATTTATATTTACTCATGGTAATACTTTATAATGCTCTTGATTTTCTTCCTGAATTTCATTACTTGTCTTTTGAGTCATTTTCTTTCTTGAATAACTCGCTTTATAATAAGTGTTTATTTAATGATCTTCATCTCTGGCGTTGGGTAGAGATTGGCAGTTATTGTCTTTCAGCACTTTAAATATAATAATTCCCTATTTTTCTTAAAAAGTCCATTGTAAGGTTTTTGTTCCTTGAAGTTCATATTTTTTCCTCTGGCTATGTTAAAACTTTTGCTTTCAGCAGTATTACTACGATGTGTCAAATATTGTTTTCTATGTATTTATCCTGCTGGAAGTCGATAGAGGCGTGTGTGTGTGTGTGTGTGTGTGTGTGTGTGTGTGTGTGTGTGTGTGTGTTTGGGGACTGAACACAGTGGCATTCTACCTCCAAGCTGCACCCCTAGCTCTATTTTATCTCTTTTTTGGAAACAGGGTCTTGCTAAATTGCTGAGGCTGGCTTCAAACTTTCAAGCCTTCTGTCTCAGCCTCCCTATTTTATTTTTATTTTGAAACAGGGCAGTGCCAAGTTACTTCGGATCATGCTAAGTTTCTGAGGATGGCTTCAAACCTGTAGTCCTCCCGACCCAGCCTCCCAAATACCGCGATTACAGACATGTGCGGCCACGCTCAGCTCTCACGGGGATTTTCAAAGCTGTGGTTTGTGGGGTTTGTGTTTTTGTCTTCATTTCTCTTCACAATTAATCCAGACTCATATTCTGGGTCAATAAGCCTATCTTCTTCTGTGCCTAATCTGATATCAAGCATATATACTCAGTTATTCATATCAATTATTATTTCATAAACTTCCATAGGTTTTTTTTTTTTTGCGGGGTTGGGGATGGAACCCAGGGGTATTTGACCTCTGAGCTACACCCCCTGCCCTATTTTTTGTTCTTACCGGGTCTTACTGAGTTGCAGAGGGCCTCACTAAGTAGCTGAGGCTGTCCGCGAACCGAGATCCTCCGGTCTCAGCCTCCCGAATGCTGGATTACAAGCGTGCGCCACCACGCCCGGCAAACTTCTATAGTTTTTGCTTGTTTTTTATATAGACTGTAGCTGCCATCTAGTTTCTTAAGCATATTAGTCAGTTATTTATTTATTTATTTACTTACTTTTTTATTTATGGCTCTGGGGTGGAACCCAGGGCCTTTTCTACCTCCAGGCTATACTCCCAGACCTATTTTTTATACTTTATTTGGAAACAGGGTCTCACTAAGTTGCTGAGAGCCTCACTAAGTAGCTGAGTCTGGCTTCGAAATTGTGGGATCCTCCTGTCTCAGCCTCCCAGGTGCTGGGATTACAAACGTGCGCCACCACGCCCTGCTAGTCAGTTATTTAAAAGTATGTCTAGTCGGGCGTGGTGGCGCACGTTTGTAATCCCAGCATTCGGGAGGCTGAGACTGGAGGATTGCGGCTCACAGACAGACTCAGCTACTTAGTGAGGCCCTCTGCAACTTAGTGAGACCCTGTTTCAAAATAAAAGAATAAAAAATGGGGCAGGAGGTGTAGCTCGGAGGTCAAAAGCCCCTGGAGTTCCATCCCCAGACCCGAAACAATAAAAAAAAAAAAAATAAAAGTATGTGTCTGATCACTTAAATATTTGGGCCACCTCCTGGGTTCATTTTATCGTCTGGTATTTTTCCCCCTTTGTTTTTGTGGCTATTCATTCCTATTTTCTGGCACAACTGATACTTTTTTCCATAAATGCCACGCCTGGTATAAACAACTCTCCATCTTCTGGCATAGTTCATCCAGGCAAAGTGCTGTTAAATCAGGGTAATCGGGCACTGGGTCAGGTCCCACACTTCAGGAGCTCTGGGATACAGAGTACCATTTTTGAAAATTTCTACCTTGTGCTGCAGTGCCTTGGGCTGGCCATAGCAGCAGTAGCCCCAGGCAAGGCTTGCTAAGCCCAGATCTGGCCTTGTGTGGTCCTAGCTGCAAACCTGAGATGCTCATGTCTCAGCCTCCCAAGCACTGGGATTACAAGTGTGGACCACCATGCCCAGCTTCTTCTTCTTCTTTTTTTTTTTTTTTTTTTTTTTTTTTTTTTTTGGTGGTACTGGGGGTGAAACACAGAGGCTTTCTACCTCCGGGCTATACTATACTCCCAGACCTTTTTTATATTTTTTATTTGGAAACAGCGTCTCACTAAGTTGCTGAGACCCTCACTAAGTAGCTGAGGCTGGCTTCGAACCCGTGCGATCCTCCTGTCTCAGCCTCCCAAGCATGGGAATTATAAGCGTGTGCCACCATGCCTGGCTGCTCAGCTCCTTTAATCTTCTGATTCCTCTTCTATTGCCAGCAGGCTGTCTGAGCAGTGATTCCCATGCCTACGCTGGGACCTGTATGAGCTGTGGTCCCCATTTTCCCTCTTAGCTTGCTTTGGGACCCACTATTCTACCTACACATGGGTTCAACCAGCTACCCTGAAGAGCTACAGGATGAGAGCTTTCTGTTCCATCCTAGGTTACTTCGGCCAGACTCTTATTCCCGGAGCACAGCCTGGTAATTCAATCCCTATTGATGGCCAGTGTCAAATTTCCTTCTCATCCTAGTATAAGGATAGGCCTCCGGAGTGCTGCTGACTTATCACATGAGACAGAGGATGTGTTCAGGGTGACGGGCTATCAGTGATTGCCTGCCTACCTTTGGGCTCGAGCCAAGTGTTTGGGTTTCTGTACTGACTTGCTTGGCTGTCTTATGACCACAGTGCTACCTCTAGTCCACAGCCTAAGGGCACAGGGACAGAAGGGAGGGAGAGATAAACATGTTTTACCATCTGCCCCCATCTCTGGTCCCCAAGATGGTTACCCCTCCTTTTTGCAGACTCTGTACCACATGTCTGGCATCCCGGATGACTCTGTTTTTGTCCTCTGAGAGGTGTTGAGACCAGGCTCCACCATGCCCATGGGCTCTTCTGACCGATATCTTCTCTTGTCTCTGTTCCCAGGTAGATGTGACGCTGTCATGTTCTCCTGGATTGTTTTTTATCCCAGGCCGAATACGGGGTATGTGTACTTGAGTGAATGCCCCGTGGGCCTCACATCTACATCTACTCCATGAGGGTGGTGGGTGGGACACGGAAGGCGGGGGTATGATCAACACTGGAAAAGATCCTCCAGGGAGACACTGATTATGCCCTAAGAGGCTCAGAAGAAAATAGATCATAAAATATTATTTTACCTCTATCCTAGAAAACTCTGAATAGTAAATTTAATGTTGTCAAAAACAAATTATAATTCCTATTTTTCTGCATACTGTGGTTAAAACTTGCATTTGAGGTCACCATCAATAAAACATGATAGCAGCTGGGCCTGGTGATGTGTGTCTGTAATCTCAGTACTTGGGAGGCTGAGACCAGAGGGTCACAGGTTCAAGGACAGACTCAGCAACTTAGCAAGACTCTCAACAACTTAAAGAGACCCTATTTCAAAATAAAAAATAAGCTGGGTGTGGTGATGCATGCTTGTAATCCCAGTCAGTACTTGTGAGGCTCAAACAGGAAGATCGCAGGTTCATGGCCAGCCTCAGCTACTTTGTGAAGCCCTCTGCAACTTAGTGAGACCCTGCTTCAAAATAAAGAATAAAAAATAGGGCTGGGGATGTAGCTTAGAGGCAAAATGCCCCGAGTTCCCTAGTTCAATCCTCGGTAGCACACACTTATAATAATAATAATAGTAATAACAACAACAACAACAACAACAACAATAATAATAATAATAGTAATAACAGAGGTGTAGCTCATAGATAGAACTGTCTCTGAGTCCATTGCCAGTAACACATAAACATTTGAGAATCAACGGAAGCCAGTATTCATGGGCAGCAGGCAGGAAGAAGTGACATCATGAGCAAATTGGCATTAAATAAATGATACATTAAATAAATTACAGGGAGCCAGGCCTGGTGGCACATGCCTGTAATCTCAGCACTTTGGGGGCTGAGACAGGAGGATCTCAGGTTTGCCGGCAGCCTCAGCAAGCTAATGAGGCTCTTCACAATTTAGTGAGACCCTGTTTCAAAATAAAACAGGGCTGGGGGGTGTAGCTCAGAAGTGGAATGCCCCTGGATTCAATCCCTAGTGCTACAAAATAAATAAGTAAATAAATAAATGTACAGAGGAGCATAATTCTATGTTGTACCAACACAAACAGGTTCTAAAGAGCTGCATTTTTCTCCCTGTGGGTGTGTTAATCAGGGTTTTCTAGAGGAATAAAACTCACAGGATATGTATATTATAAGGGAAGGCTTATCAAATTGGCTTGCCCACTCGGAAACTTCAGCGTCTCAGAGTGGCTGCTGCATGCGGGAGAGTTGGAGGAGCCAATAGCTGCTCAGTCCAAAAAACTGCATCCTCAGCACACGGGGGACCAGGGATGCAGTCCCAGGCCAAGATGGAGAGGCCTGGGAACTCCCTGGAGAGCTGTTGGTGAGAGTCCACGTTGCAAGGGTGAAGGAACCCCATGGCCCGCAGGAGCACCTGCTCAGGAAGAAGGCGGCTGGCCTTCGGGCTGCTCCGTCCTCTCCCACGCTTTGTTCCATGCGGTCCCAACCTACTGGACAGTGCGTGTTCAGGCCAGGGCTCCTCCCTCAGTTTGCTTTCCACATGCTGATCAGCTCGTTGGCACATCTCAAAGCCTCTTCATCCCAGACGGCTCTAAACCAAATCAAGTCAATAATCCAGATTAACCATCACAGCGGGCGATATAAAATCGGCTAAGCCGGGCGCAGTGGCGCACACTTGTGATCTTCCTGTCTCAGCCTCCCAAGTACTGGAATTATAAGCATGTGCCACCATGCTGGGCTTAACACTTTTAAAATAAGCCATTTAGACAGGAGGATCAGAGATTCCAGGGCAGCCTCAGCAATTTAGCAAGGCTCCCAGCAACTTAGTGAGGCTGTTCAAAATATAAAAGAATGGAATAGGGCTGTCTGAGGGGTCTACCTGGGATGTAGAATGTTTCCGGTACCACAGAAATAAATAAAATAAAATATTGCGATGAAGAAGAAAATCAGTTCACTTGCATGCCAGTTGCCTCGCACCTAAATGAAGCTTCAGCGCGGACTGAATTTGAATTTAGAATTTACATGTACTTACCGTATTTGCTTTTATATTAAATGCTCATTTCCCCACAAAATCAATATAAAGCAAATTAATGGAAAAGTCACATAGAAAAAATAATTTGGAAAATTAGGTTGATAATCTGAGAAAAAAGTATAATTCAGGAAATTCAGTTGCAAATTAATTTCATGGTAGAATTCTTTCTCCTTGCATTTTTCCCCACTCTAGAGTTTTTGTGACCATTTGGGTTCTAAACAGAATAAAAAGGAGAAGAACTCTCTAGTCTTTACAGCTTTTGACAAGTTTCAGTTGAAGCAATATGTGAACTAAGATTACTAAATGGTAGTCAAATAAGTAAAGGATATTAAGAGATGTCAAAGAGCAAAACAGGGATCCCATTCCTCCTGCCGTAGGTGTAAGCCAGCCAGCCACGATGATGTGCATGGTTCACTGTCCATCTGCTCTTTGGTTGATGGAAGAGTGTTAGTTCACGTAATGACACCAGTTCACGCTTGAAGCTTGGTCTTGAGACGTACTGTGATGTGTGTATAATCGAATCTAATTCTTCAATTAAAGACTCAGGAACTGCTTCCTGGATACTCCTAGTGGGTCCATTTTTGTGTCTTTAATTTAAAAATAAAAATACTGTCTCTGTTGTTCACCGGTTTGTATGCGATGGAACCGTAGATCTTCCTTATTTATATGGTACCACAGGATTTTCTTTTTCCATATTTTATTTAACTTGCCACGTGTTTGCAGCTAATGGGGTGATCACAGATTTAAATTAATGTACCATTTTGAACATAAACCCAATATACTCTGGGTAATACTTTTTTTTTGCGGGTCTGGCAATGGAACCCGGGCATTCAACCTCCGAGCCATTTTTTTTTAATTTAAAATAGGCAGGCACCCCTTGCCCTATTTTTTTTTTTTTTTGTTTTGTTTTGGTGGTACTGAGGTTCCTGGAAGCCCTTCTACCTCCGGGCTACACTCCCAGACTTACTTGATACTTTTTTTTTTTTTATTTGGAAACAGGGTCTCTAAAGCCAGCTCGGCTGGCTTCGAACCTGCGAACCTGCGTGATCCTCCTGTCTCTGTCTCCTAAGTGGGGATTACAAGCGTGTGCCACCACGCCCGGCCTTATTTTTTATTCTTTATTTTGAAACAGGGTCTCACTAAGTTGTGGAGGGCCTCACTAAGTAGCTGAAGCTGTCCATGAACCGCGATCCTCCTGTCTCAGCCTCCCAAATGTGGGGATTACAAGTGTGCGCCACCACGCCCATCTGGGTAATACTTTTTAAACTAATAACAATTAGTTTACAAATTTCTCCAAGTATGTCATCCAGGGAATGCAAGGTAGCAGGATTCTGCTTTTGACAACAGAAATGCTATTTTAACTTTCTTCCTGTCTTTTTTCCTTAACCAACAAAATGTGTGTTCTTCACTGTAATAAAGTATTGGGAAGGAGGACAATGAGGAGTCTGATAATATCCCCCTTCCTGTCCTGTGTCTTAGCAACCTGTTTAGCATCTTGGTCCAGCACTAGTCAAAGAAGGGCACTATGGATGGCAGTTGACATGATTTGATAAACATTTCAAGGGTCATTTTGTGGGAGACCCAGCTAAGTGTGTGATCTTAAGACTGGCTCCTCTGCATAAGCCTGTGTGCTTTTCCTCATTTTAGAGACTGGAAAAACTTAGATGGTAAACTACCTTCTCGAGTCAGTTAAATACCATTTCCTATAAATATTCACTGCGGCTAGTGACAGTGAATGACCTCAGCTGATGGGTCACTTCGCTTTAAATAAGAGATGCCATGAACCTTATAGGGAAAGTATGTGCCCTGGGAAAGTTGTATCAGTAACTCTACCTAGATCTAAATATGTATACGATTCTGTTACTAAGAGGAAACAAGGCTCGTTGTTGACAGTTGGGAAAATTAAAATGTCTCCCAATGCAACATGTCAAATGAAAAACTTATGTTTTACTGTTTTCCATGCATGTATGTACTTATTTTGAATAAAAATGAATCATCATGTTGTATCATATTTGCTTCACCTTAAATCATTTGTTTATATTGTCAAATTCTCTCTGAAAATACAATCATAGTGGCTGCATATTATTTATTGGCACGGGTTATTCACTGGCTGCTTATTTTTGGATATTTAGACTCTTATTTTGACTATTATAAACACTCTTGTCCTTTATTTTTGTGCTATGTTTTGTTTGTTTGTTTATTTGTGGGGTTTTTTTGCGGGTCTGGGGATGGAGCCCAGGGGCATTCGAACTCTGAGCTACACCCCCTGCCCTATTTTTTTATTCTTTATTTTGAAACCGGGTCTTACTGAGTTGCAGAGGGCCTCACTAAGTAGCTGAGGCTGTCCTGAGATGCTCTGGTCTCAGCCTCCCAAATGCTGGGATTACAAACATGCCTGCATGCGCCACCACGCCCGGCTCTTTGTGCTATATTTTTATTGTTTTCTCAATAGAGATTCATAAGCTGGGTATGGTGGCTCAGGGCATTCTACCTTCAGCTCTAATTTTTTTTTTTTTTTTTTTTTTTTTTAGTTTGAAACGAGGTCTTGCTAGGTTGATGAGAGTCTCACTACTTGCTGAGGTTATCCTCAAGCCTGTGATCCTCCTGTCTCAGCCTCCCAAGTATTGGGATTATAAATTGGCACCACCATGTCCAGCTAACAAATTTCTATTCTTTATAAATTACCCAATCTCAGGTATTTTGTTATAGTAACACAGACTGAGACATTCTTCTAATGAGCTGAGAAATAATTATATCTATGATATATATAAATATAAATACATAAATATATATCTTATACATACATGTATACATACATATAAGACTTTATATATAGCCTTGAAGGATATATAACTGTATATGTATATACATATACATACATATAAATTTTGTGTACATATATAATGGTAATACACTGTAGACCTTGTTCAGTTTTGCATTCCACATTTCAATACCTTTCTATATTGTCCTAAGAGACGATACTTCTGTTTTCTGCCTCTCTCTGCCTGCCATTATAAACCACACTGACAAGCACACTCCCCAGCGTATCACCTTTTAATTTCTTTGGAGTACAACCCGGCAGTGGAGTCGGTAGGCCACAGGGTGTTTTCATGGTCATTTCGACTAAGCACCGCCAGTGTGGTTTTTGTAAAGGCCATACTGATATTATGCATCTATCAATATTATGTTAGGGTTTCTACCCACATCCTCAATAATTGTTAGTACTATCTAACTTTCCAGTTTTATTAAAACGGTAATTTGGCTTTTTCCTCTGTGTTCTTTTGCCAATGCAAATGTTTTCATAGTCTGTCATCTACCTGTTAATTTGGGTCAAGTATCAAAAAAGATTCAGATGAGCGTAAGCATTAGCTTTCTCTCTTTCTTTCTTTCTTTCTTTCTTTCTTTCTTTCTTTCTTTCTTTCTTTCTTTCTTTCTCTTTCTTGTGTCTGGTACCAGGGATTATGAACCCAGGGCATTCTACCTCTGAGCTACACCTCCAGCCCTTTTAATAATATTTTATTTTGAAACAGGGTCTTGCTAAGTTACGGAGGCTGGTCTTAAACCTGCACTCCTTCTGTCTCAGCCTCCCAAGTACTGGGAATACAGATGTGGGATTACAAGCTGGCACCACCATGTCCAGCTAACAAATGTCTATTCTTTATAAGTTACCCAGTCTCACATATTTTGTCATAGTAATACAACATTTAAGAATTTAAGAATTTAACATTTAAGAAATGAGTGAACTGAGCCAAGTGTGGTGGTAAGTGTTTGTAATTTCAGTACTTGGGAGGCTGAGACAAGAGGATCACAGGTTTGAGGAGAGCCTCAGAAATGTAGTGAGGCACTCGGAAGCCTAGTGAGACCCTGTTTAAAAACAAAAATAAAATAGGACTGCAGGTATAGTTCAATCCCTGATACCAAAACAAAGAAGACTGAGAGAACTGCCAGCCCTCCCAGCCTGCAGATTGTTGTTTATATTGTCCTATTATTGTTTATCATTTATTAAGTGCTCATTACATACAAAGAAATATGCTAAGTAATTCACCTGTAATACACCATTTCATCCGCTCAGTAAGCTGGGGGAAGAACATACAATTATTAACCAAATATTTTGGAGAGGCAAAATGAGAATTGGAGTTAAGAACTGGCAGAACCAGCACAAGATACCAAGTTTGAAGCCTTTGCTTTTGGAAAAAGAACCTCGGGCTTTGCAAACTGAGCAGTCACTGGTCACCCAAGAGGGAAAACCTTCAGTAGAGAGTTAGGAATTGAAATAATCTGGGTGGAAGTTAAGTCATACATAAGAAAATGGAAGTGGTACATGCAACTACCACTTTCACAGGTTGACGGTGAAACAGGAAAGACATTGGAGGAAAGAAATTTAAATACATTTTGTTGTATTCATATTTTGCAGTCAATGCATCTGGAATATATATGTAGGATAAGAAGAGATAGAGTGGAAAGGAAGAATTAAGGTGCCAAAAAAGAAAAGAGCAAATAGAAGAAGGTCCTGAAATTGGGGAGAGAGTAAAAATTCAAGAGCCCCTGAAATGATTAACCTGAAGAAGGTTAACACTTATAGGAGAATCAAAGGAGAGAATCTAGCTAGGCGTGGTGGCGCACGCTTGTAATCCCCGCGCTTGGGAGTCTGAGACAGGAGGATCTCGCAGGTTCGAGGCCAGCCTCGGCTACTTAGTGAGGCTCTCAGCAACTTAGTGAGACCCTGTTTCCAAGTGAAATATAAAAGAGTTCTGGGAGTATAGCCCTGAGGTAGAAAGCCCCTGGATTCCACCCCCAGTACCACCAAAGCAAACAAACAAACAAAAAAAAAAACAAAACAAACAAACCAAAACAACAAAGAAGAGAATCTTGGGCAAAAACACAGCTGATCTGGGTAGGTAGCAGTAGAGCACTTAAGGGACCATGTTGCAGTAAACTATTTTCTTAGCAAATTGTGAGGTAAGGCTCTATGCTCCAAGTCACTATGGCAGAAATGGAAAATGTTTGCAATGGGTTCTGTAGGGAAGGAGATGGTGAGTTGATTAAAAGGAGGGGGAAAGAAAGATACTGAGCAGTAGAAAACAATGTTAAGGCCAAACTATCAGTCAGGCTTTAGCTGTGAGGAATAGATACCACTTCATCTTAAGCAGAGGGAGGCTGACTCCAGGTGAACACTTGCATATCTTTGGAAAGGCTGAAGTAACAGACTCTAGGCTGAACTTCTAGGAATGACTTCCCAAGGCACCCTGCAGAACTAGCCTGCCTGGGCAGATGTGACCCCCACACTCAAGAAAGGGGAGAAAAAGAAAGGCGGCAGGGAACCACAGACTTTAGGAATACACTGCCTCAACTGCACACCACTATTGGCTCTGGAGAAGCACCATTTCTCCTAGATTCTCTCCAGCAGAGAATAAATGACCCACACCTGTGCCACCTGGTTTCAGCCAGGATCTGAGCAGTAATCTACCATGGCTAAGACAGATAGATAGCACACATACATTCTAAGTTACAACAGAAAGAGAAACCAGCTTAATTCTCCTTCCCCTCTCCAGTGAAATCAGTGGTCTGTGGCCAAAAGTAGAGAAAATGGATAGTTTGATGTAGAAGGTAAGGGGTGGGGAAGACATCAAGATGCCCCACAGGATCACTATAGAAATGATGGATGCTGTGGTCTAGACTAAGCATGTAGTCGGTGGTGGCCAGGAGAAATCAATGAAATACGAGGGTAGGGATATGCCAGATGAGCATGCTATTGATAATTCCCACTTTGGTCTTGAAAGGCAAGGAAGGAACACAGTGAGTAGATGACATCACAAGGTATATAGTATTTGTGTTTGAAGAAGAGAGTTCTTAATGCTTTCAAGTACAACAAGCTTGTCATCACGCTAGGACAAATCGATGTCTTGTATGCCTATCGGGAGAAACTAGGTCAAGGTGCAATGCTCCAGCATCTACCAGAGCAATCACACTTTAGGAGAACTTAATCTTGGGGATCTGTGCATGCATATTAAAGACAGAAAGGAAGAGGGAAACATTAACACTCATTTGGGTACAAATATTATAAATAAATATTATAAAGTGTTTGGTGTGTACATATCTGTATGAATGAGATTTATAGGCAAATCATGGGCCATTTCAAAAAAGGATAAATGTTTAAAAGTACGTTGACATTGTTGTAAAGTCCTTCTGATGCAGTTTAAAAAAAAAACAACAATGGTGGATGCCCACAAGAAATTTAACATGTTTTATGCATTCAATTCATATTTATACAGCTAAGAAGAGTGTACAGTCTTCAGAGTCAACCTATTAGCATTTCTCCTTAGGTTTTTTTTTCTGTTTCCTACACAAGACATCCTGTTTTGTTTCTAATTCATCTGGGGATGGGGAAGGAAGGAAGGAAGGAAGAAGGCTTTAGATTCTTCAGATGCCTAGGATTTGACATGGGATGTAGCTTTCCACTTCCTGGTGTCTTCCCAGCAGATGCCTGAGCCATGACTTCACTGAATTCCAGTTGTATGTCGGCAAATCTCTCCTTTTGTAAGATTTCCCTTTATCTCTGAAAAGAGGCAGTGAAGTTTGCTTTCTGCCAGGCTGCTTTGATTTCCTCCCAGTGCCTCCAACGTCAACAGAGCACTCTAGGGGCAGTTCTCTGTGTTGTGTCGCTCAAAGAAAATAAAGAAGCGTATGCAGGTGGAAATCAGGAGAGGGGCTACATCTTCTCCCCAACACCTCTTTAAAAGTTCCAGTGCATGATTAGAAGATTACTGCATGGTTATATGGAGACTATTGCTCTAAAGACTTGGGGGTGTTCAACAATATGCACTGAAAAGAAAATAAATCCTGTTTATGTGACAGAAAAATAAGGACACACTTTTATTTTAAATACTAGGACTCCACTCTTTTGGTAAGTACTACAGGGGGGGGGGGAGAGTTCTTAAAGGGTGATTGCTCCTTTAAAGGGAAAGATCACAAACAAACACAGGGAACAAATTGCTGCCTTTGGAGAATATGGAGAAATCCCTGTGGAATGGGATTGTCCAACCCAAACCTGTTAGTTACAGAGCTATGCATTTCTTTAGTCATCTATAAAAATAAAAAAATCTGTCCGTAGGATGGTTACTAGACAATCCATCTGGTGGCCCTGGATCCTCAGAATTCAATAGGTTTGGGGGTGTTATTGTTTAAGGGATTGCTGTTATTTAAACTCTGATGTTTGGTGTCTACACTGATGTAAGATGACGGTCCAAGCTAACTCAGAGAATAAGAACACGCAGGTGGGAGAAGTGAGGAAAGCTGGTCTCCTTTGACAGATGTGCAGTCCCGGGTTAACTTCTCATTAGCAGTCAGCTCACATCTCATTCCCATTAAGAGTATTCCGTTTTCTTTGTCTAAAGTGTTGAGTGGTTATGAATAGTAAGGATAGACTATCTGTAATTATTTTTTAATTATTAATGGTTTTGTTAGATCCTTTCACTTTTACATTACATTTCTGTTAATGTAAGTTAAATCAAAATGTACTTCAGTTTCCAAGCGGTTCCCCAATGTATTTTTCATTCTTTCATAACAGTGCTTCAGATTTCTGTGGGTTGTCTATGAAAAAATTTGCCTGTATGGAGTCCCCCTCCCCAGTCTAACACAGTCAGGTGACCGTGTGGTGATAGGAATCCACTGACCACAGCATTAGCCATCGTCAAACTTCTAAAGTTCCCAATGGTACCCAATGTCAGAGCATCTTTAACGGAATGCAAGAGCATCTCTTTTGTGTGGTACCCGCAGATGAGAGGTCTTCCAGCAGTTTATACGCACTGAGATTTTCAGTTTATTAGAAAGTAGAGGAGAGGAGAAATGAATGTGTTTGTTTGAAAGGAACAACTATCAGAGGATGGAACTAGTATCTAGAGTTTGTGGTCCAGCTAAGTACCTGGAAGAGTTGTTTAGTCAAAACAAACACTTAGTCCTTAGTCACTGCGATGACATTGACACTCAAGAAAAAAAACTTCCCTGGAAAGAAGAAATAGTAAATAGTCAACCGTTCAATGTCCCCATCACCAGCAAAATGGCCCTTTTTCTGGTGCAAGACTCCCTCAGAAAAATAGTCCTGGCTTGGATTTACTAAGAGGCCCGATTGCGATCTGGTTTCAAGCAACTCACACAAATTGAAACAACAGCTTGGTTTAATGACAGAGGGACTAGGATGAGACTTTTGCATTCCTTTACTACTCAGCCCCAGGGAGTCCTGTCTGAAAAGTTCCCGGATCCTCCGTGGGAAGTGGAAAGGGGCGGGAGCCCGCAGGGGGAAGCAATTCCTGGGCTGAGGTCAAGGCTGGTGGAACCTCCAGGAACCTACTAGGGGAGCCAAAAGCATAGTTAACACATGCGGCACCGGACACAAAAGCTACTAAAAATGACTGGATAAATTATGCAGAGGGATTTCTGGATTTCTTTCAAGTAATTAAGTTTCGATTTCTTGCATTTATTTTAGTTCCAGGAAGTGCAAGGCGCCACGGATTGGAAAAAAAAAAGTCTCCATTGATTATTCCAACACTTTAAGTTTGATTTCGTGACTGGACTTAACTTTGAGAAGAGGTAAATAAATACAGGGACCAAAGGACATTCTCTACTGCGAACAGGAACAGTTTCTTTGGGGGGTCAAGAAGCAGGGGGGGCTCCTCTCACCTCCAAGGGGCACGGAGAAGGGGAGGAGAAAGCTTGGTGTGTGCATGTCTGAGCGAGTGTGCCGGAGTGTTAGCGCAAGCCTTGTGTGTGTGTGTGTGTGTGTGTGTGTGTGTGTGTCGGGGTGTAAATGTGCGAATTTGCATCTCTGCCCTCTGGAGAGCTCGGACTTGAGCCCTCCCCCCTCCCCAATCCCCGGGGCAGATTTTAGTTTCTTGGCATCTGTCGTGTGTGTCCCCCAGGTGAGGCCACATTAGTGAGTCCTATCAGCTGTGAGAGTCCTGGTCACGCTCAATCTCTGCTGAGCGGATTCCTGAGGTCGCCCAAGAAGCCTTAAAGGCATACAGCTGGGCGGGGGGCTTCGGGCATTTCGCACCCCCTCCACTCTCCTCCCTCCACCCGGACGACAGAACCCTTGCCTTCCTTTGTAGGATACCGCCCTCATTTCTAGTCGGCCATCCAGAATTCCCTCTACAGAGCCCTATGCGGCTAGTTTGGTGACTACAGGCCCCTGGCCCAGGTGCATTTCTCTCCTAACCCCAGAAGATATCTGCCTGGCTTTGACCCAAGGGAGGTTGTGAGCTCAGATTTCACTCCAGAAGGGCCTGGGAACTGCCAGGTGTGGAGATTTCTGAAGACTTCTTGCACTGGAAGGTTGGAAGTGAGCTGCGGTTCAGAAGTCACTAGAAGGAAGGTGCCTGGTATCTCTGGGCAAAAGGGAGGCTCCCTTTCACCTCTAGGCAGGGAGCTTGGGGCACGAGGGAAGCCAGGGCAGAGGGAAAGTTATTACAGGAGGGTAGCGGAAAGACACAGCTGGGCGTGGTGGCACGCGCTTGTAATCCAGTACTTGGGAGGCTGAGACCAGAGGATCGAGTTCCCAGACAGCCTCAGCTACTTAGTGAGGCCTTCTCCAACTTAGTGAGACGCTCTTTCAAAATAAAGAATAAGAAAAAATAAGGCTGGGGAGGCAGCTTGGAGGTAGAATGCCCCTGGGTTCCACCCCCAGTTCTGGGGAGGGGTGGGGGAGAAGAAGAAAGGAAAGATATTTAGGTAAAATGCACCAAAATCTCCTGGGGAATAGGCCCTTTTCTTAATAAGGTCAGGAGTGCCCCCCTTCCCTGACACATCAGTCTGTGGCTGGGTCTCTGGGAGTCCCCAGAAGTCTCAAGTTCAGGGGTAATTTCCCCCTTCCTCTTCTTTTTTCTTCTCTGGAATAGCTGAGGCTGTGGAGGATTTTAATCCTTCTCCCCCTATCCCTAGCCTGCCTCAAGCTGGGACCGCCCGGAGAAAGAGCTCAGGGTGTTGATCCTTGTGAAATCTGAAGCAGATTGGCTGATCTTGAAATCCCCACATCACTGCAAATAGGATGAGGGGAATCTATCCTCTCCACTTTTCCTCCACCAAGCTCTGTCTACTCGAGAGGGAAATGGTGCCTGGACAGCACCAAATCTGTCTTTTGAGAAATCTTTCTTGTAGTCCAATTCAATTCGGTTTGAAATACAAAGAAACCACGCTGGCCTTAATAGATTAAATTTTTATGCAACACATTAGGTCCGGTAAAATATGAATGCACCGCTTAAAATTTTAATAGTAAATTTAAGGACCCAGGGACAAGGAGAAGATAGTCATTTCTCCCTTCAGGTTGGTTTTGGTCGAAGGTCCATTTCTTGGTGAGGGGCAGCCTACTGCCAGGACCCCCATTGCTGGGAAGCTTTGGTGGACTCCTCCTCGCAGGAGGGAGGCAGTTTACAGCTGTCAGCATCTGGCATCCAGGCAGAAGGGACAGAGCTATTGTCAAACAAAGAGGCTTGGCCAGGAAAGACAGCTCCTCCAGCAACCTCACCGTGGATACAGTTCCCTCCCCTCTGCTTTTTAAAAGCCACTTCTCGCTTTGGTTTTGCCCCTTTATTTGGGAGCGTTGGTAGGCACTGGGGCTCAAGTGCAGATCGGGACTTGGGCACACGAGGGTTATGTTGAGGTCACAGGAAACAGCTTTCCAATCGGGAACATTGGCTTCCACTCCTTGAGTTTATTGACAACTTTCCGGTTGTTTAGATGGCCCTGGCTAACTAGGGGGCTGGAGTCTTTCTTCCTCGGAAGGGAAGGCGGCTTTCACATTCGCTGGAGCACTTTGCAGCAATGCCTGTGGGCAAAACCGAAATGTGTTTTATTGATATCACCGCAAGGACGTTGGTATTCTGGACACTCCTGAAGGGAGAGATTGCAAGATTGCAAGTCGCGGTGATGAAAAAAGAATTGCCTTTTCCCTCTAATGCAACACAATCACTATTGTTCATTTTTCACTCTGAGTGGGAAAAGAAGTCTGGCTTTGACTTGACTTTTTAAAAATGCATGTGTTTCTAGGGGGAAGGAAATAAAGGTAAATAAACTCTTGGATCGCCCTACAATCATGTACTAATTTACCTCAACTCAAAAATTAAAAAAAAAAAGATTTGCACTTTTCCCTGCCTGGAATTAGAGAAATGAGAAATATCTGAGGGATGAAAAAAGTCGTATTAAGGTTAATTTAGTGGCATATGGATTTTAATCATCAGAAAAAAATATTCTCAAATGCATGTTCTTACAACAGTTTTAGTCAACTAATTTCAACATCAAACAAAGTTTTGTCCAGTCACTTTAAGAGTGCCCTCTCTATTTCATGAATTTATTATACTACCTTATTTACCATATGAAGTGGTGACAAGTGTTTAGCATTTTGGAGATCAGTTGTCAGTTGCTATTAAAATCAAGATTAATTCATATTAACGATATGCATTTCTCAATACTCCCCGGTGACAACATACATTAAAACAACTATTGCAAGTAATTAAGCTCAATGAAGGAGGAGGGGACAAGGAGAGATTCAAAACACCCCAAATATTTGATTTTGCAATTCAAGTTCAGCAGACTGTTGCCACAATAATGCTTGGGAAACTCCTGAGGGTTTGCTTTTGACTTTACATGTAATTAGGTACCTAATGAAAGAGAAGAATTTTTTTCCCATGTGGTTTTTCTCCTTGATATTCTTGCGCCATTATTTAAACACATAAACACACTATTTAGGAACTGTAATACCCCAAAGTTTCTCCTCTGATTCGCTTGCTATATAAATCTGGGGGAATTTGGTAGATGAAGACATTTGCCTTCCTCTTACTTTTTTTTTCCCCCTCCATTCTCACTTTGGTCCTTTGGCCCTTTTGTAGAAAACACGCCCAAAATATATTTTATGGATTTTTATTAGGCTTGTGAGATGCTCAACAGTTTATACCAATTAGACCATCCAAAGCCTTTTGAAGATTAAGCAAATTGGACAACCCTTGTTAATTAGAACATAATTTGAAGTTTGAAATTATATCACTGATGAAGTGGTCTAATTAGTATGACGATATGTTAATGGGCCAGTGAGACACAGCCGCGGCAGCGGAGTTTGGCATGAACCTCTCCAAGGCTTGCATGAACACCCTCCCTCCTATACCGACATTAATAAAAGATTTCTATAGACTTCAGCCTTTCCACGACGACACACAATTTATAGTACACACGATGCATTAGCCCATCGTGCTGTTCAATGTTTTCACTATTATGAAAACTAATAAATTCGTCAAGCTGAATTAAGCATACAAATCAGATGAGGCATAGCAGATTACACAGTGAAGCGCGGTGTCTCCCAAGCCTAAATGAAATTTCAATCTAATAATTCCTTCCTGGCCCAGTCATAATTTGTTTAGAGATGTTGTTCTACTTCTTTCAAAGCGCTATTCGCGCTGTAATTAAATGATACTCAAGCTTTTAACTTTGATTTATTTCATTTCGTGAAGCTTGAGACAGCGAGAGCGGCACAATGTTACTTTTTTTTTTTCCTTGAAAATTACCCTAGCTGTTGTTGAGGTAGAAATTAAGCACCTTAAGCACTTACTTGAACGGTCCGGTTCAAGCCTCGTCGTTCATGTCAACACCCCCTCTCCCTGTCCCACGCCCAGGCTTCTGCAGGCCGCCTCACTCGGGAGCACTGCTTGTAGGGGATCCCCTTCGGCTACTATTTATTATTTTCCTCCACCGAGGGGCAGAGAAAGGCAAGCCTGAGAGCGGCGGAGGAAGCCAAAGGGATTTAAGTACCATGGACAGAACCCGCCGCGCGCTCCCGCCGCCGCCTTTGCTGCACTTCGGAGGACCACGCTCCGGACTTGAGCCCGTCCCGCCTAGCCGAGGTCAGGGGTGGGCCCCTCTCGCCAGTGCCCCGCGGGGCTTCCGGGTGCTGGCCCCCCGAGGGTGCCCCCTCCCACGCTCCTTTCCACTCGGTTTTTGTTCCAGCGCGCGCCCCAGCGCCTCTCAAGCCTGCCGCCTGCGCTCGCACCTGCTCGCCTTCCCCAAGCGCCCAGGGCCTGCACCTGCTCCCGGTCCACCCGGCCCGAGTTGGGCCACCCGCGGGGTCCTGCGCCCGGGTCGCGGGGCCTTCTCACCCTTGCGCGCACCCGGCGCCTTCAGTGACCTGGGGAGGCGAGACAGCAGCTCCCGAAATAGAAGATGGAAAGAGATGGGGGAAGCGAGAAGAAGAGGAAGACGATGCGCTTGGGCATGTGTGCGCGCACATGTGTGCATCTGCGTGTGTGCCTCTGTGTGCGCGTGTGGAGGGGGTAGTTGTGTCCTTCGTTTGCAACTGGAACTAAGAGTGTGTGTCCACTTCCAGGAAAAGTCGTCTGCATTGGGACAAAAGTGTGGGCAAGTGTCAGCTAAAAATAGTCTCCCTGGGCTCGGAGCGGAGGAGGTCGGAGTGGAGACGAGCGGGGCCGGGGCCAACCCCGAGGGGCGCGTGGATGCCGTTGTGGGGGTGACAGTCGGCAGCACATGCGCGCTGCGCTTCCAGCCCTCCTCTTCCTCTGCCAGTTGCCCTTTCTTCCTTTGATTGTCGCTAATGAAGAATAATAAACCGGGGGCAGGGGTTGCCAGCGGATCCTCCCAAGATCCAACTCACATTGTATTGGATACAGCGCGGAGGAGGAGGAGGAGGAGGAGGAGGAGGAGGAGGAGGAGGAGGAGGAGAAGGAGGAGGAGGAGGAGGGGGGAAAACCGGGAGGCTAGGGGAGTGTGCGTGTGTGCGTGTGTGTGTGTGTGAGTGTGTGTGCGCGTGTGCGTGTCTGTGTGTGGGGAGGAGTATACGAGGCGGGGGGGGGGGAGAGTCGCATGCGCACAGGAGACCCGAGCAGACTCTGCGGCTGTCCAATCCGCTGAGAGCTGCGAGAAATCGAGTGAGAGAAAGCCCCGCAGCCCCGCCGACCCATGTCTTTTCTGCACCGGGCTCCCGCCGGGCCGAGGGGGCGCCGAGCCGGAGCGCCGACCTCCGCGCGCATCTCGGCCGGAGCTCGGAGCCGCGCGGAGGAGCCGGGGTGGCCGCAGCGCCCGGCGCCCTGGGCAGCGGCCGGGAGCAGGGGGTCGGGGTCGCCGGAGCGCAGGGGAGGGGCGGGCCTGGTGGGGGCGGAGGCCTGGAATTTAGAAGTGCGCAGAAAGCCAGGGGAGGAGACGGCCAGGTAAGAGGCGCTCGAGTAGTCCAGGGAAAATCGCACCCAAGGCTGCTTTGGGCCGCAACTTTATTTGGGAGTTTCTTTTCCCAGTGGGGTGGAGACGCGGCCGAAGCGGCGGGAGGGGCTGGAGGCTGGCCCTGGGGCGACCCGGCTGGCTGGGTGGGGTGGAGCTGGGCGCGCAAGTGAGTAGGAAGCGCCGGGGAGGGGCGGCGACGCTGAGCGGGCGGGGGCCGGGAGGAGGTGGGCGCGGTGGGGGAGCGGGGGGCGGGGGCCTGGGGAGCAGAAGGGACCTGAGCCTGGGTGGGGGGAGCAGAGCGGGAGGGGGGCGACGCCAGAACCCGGGCGGGAGCCGGCGCTTCCCGGCTGGGTAGGAGGCGGCGGGCGCGGGGGAGGGCGGGCGGGCGGGGGGCGCGGGGGCAGGCGCGGGGAGAGGGGACTATAACTCCGCGGCCTCGAGGAGCCGGGGCAGTTCGGGGCGCTGAGGTCTGCAGCCCGCGCCACCCAGAGCCCAGCCTCAGCTCGGCTGGCGGCGGAGACCGGGGAGGAGGAGCGCTTGGAGCCGGGACGCGGGACCCCAGCCGGGAGGCGGCGGTGGGTGAGCGCAACTTCGGACAGCCCTGCCGGACTCTCGCTCCCGCCGAGCGCCCTCGGGAGGTCCCGGCAGCCGGGGCCCGAGAGTGCGCCCTCCGCGTGCGCCCGGCGGGCGGGAAGATGATGATGATGTCCCTGAACAGCAAGCAGGCGTTCAGTATGCCGCACGGCGGCAGCCTGCACGTGGAGCCCAAGTACTCGGCCCTGCACAGCGCGTCGCCCGGCTCCTCCGCGCCCGCCGCGCCCTCGGCCAGCCCCCCGGGCAGCTCCAGCGCGGCTGGCGGCGGCGGCGGCGGCCGGAGCAGCAGCTCCAGCAGCAGCGGCAGCAGCGGCGGCGGCGGCGGCGGCGGGGGCTCGGAGGCGATGCGGAGAGCTTGTCTTCCAACCCCACCGGTGCGTATTTCTGCATAATCACCGCTTAAAGGCACATTTTGACAGCCCCCTTTATCTGCTTGATGTTTTTTTCATGCCTGCACAGCAAATCACTCCACACCTCCAACCAATTTCCAGCCCCCCCCCCCCCGCTCTCTTAAGTATTCAGCGGGTCTTGTCTTTCATATTAATTTTTATGACCTGGGATGTTGCCTGTGCGCGTGTCGGTGTTGTGTTGTGTTGGGTCTGCACGCTTGCTGCCCTCTCCTCTTCCTCCCACGCTCTCGGCTTCTCTCGGCGGCTCCCTCGCCTCCTCTTCGCCTCGGAACTGCGGGATTATTGTCATTATTACTATTTTAACGTTCTGGGGATGTGGTAGGCGCGGTGGCAGTGTGGAGCACTGGGCCGGGGCTTTCCGGAGAGCGCGCGCACAAATTCCCTGCTGAACGTAATGTGTGCCTTCTACTTGCAATTGCAGAGCAATATATTCGGCGGGCTGGATGAGAGTCTGCTGGCCCGCGCCGAGGCTCTGGCCGCCGTGGACATCGTCTCGCAGAGCAAGAGCCACCACCACCACCCGCCCCACCACAGCCCCTTCAAGCCGGACGCCACTTACCACACCATGAACACCATCCCGTGCACGTCGGCCGCCTCCTCGTCCGTACCCATCTCGCACCCGTCCGCGCTGGCCGGCACGCACCATCACCACCACCACCACCACCACCATCACCACCAGCCGCACCAGGCGCTCGAGGGCGAGCTGCTGGAGCACCTGAGCCCCGGGCTGGCCTTGGGCGCCATGGCTGGCCCCGACGGCGCGGTGGTGTCCACACCCGCCCACGCGCCGCACATGGGCACCATGAACCCCATGCACCAGGCCGCGCTCAGCATGGCCCACGCGCACGGGCTCCCCTCGCACATGGGCTGCCTGAACGACGTGGACGCCGACCCGCGGGACCTGGAGGCGTTCGCCGAGCGCTTCAAGCAGCGACGCATCAAGCTGGGGGTCACCCAGGCGGACGTCGGGTCCGCGCTGGCCAACCTCAAGATCCCCGGCGTGGGCTCGCTCAGCCAGAGCACCATCTGCAGGTTCGAGTCGCTCACCCTGTCCCACAACAACATGATCGCGCTGAAGCCCATCCTGCAGGCCTGGCTGGAGGAGGCGGAGAAGTCCCACCGCGAGAAGCTGACCAAGCCCGAGCTCTTCAACGGGGCGGAGAAGAAGCGCAAGCGCACGTCCATCGCGGCGCCGGAGAAGCGCTCCCTGGAAGCCTACTTCGCCATCCAGCCGCGGCCCTCCTCCGAGAAGATCGCCGCCATCGCCGAGAAGCTGGATCTTAAGAAAAACGTAGTGCGCGTCTGGTTCTGCAACCAGAGGCAGAAACAGAAAAGGATGAAATATTCCGCCGGCATTTAGGAGACCCTTGGCCTCCCCAGGGACGGCCCTCTCTCTCCTAGACCCCTCTTTTCTCCCCCACCCCCTCCCTCTCCTGCCTCTTTTCTGTCCATTTTTTTGGAGACCCGAAAGAATTCCAGTAAATGTGAATCCGGAGAAATGGAGGATTGAAGAGGGAGCGAGCGAGCGAGCGAGCCCAAGCCAGTGAGAATGTGAACCGGTTTCTCCAAGTACAGAAAGACAAAAGATGGGATTTGTTAAGTGGTGGCAAAGTTGTCCCTTTTAAGGCCACCTCGGCTTCCTCAGAGGAAGAGCAGAGCCGGCTGTTTGCAGGAAGGCAGAAGAGACAGCCTTTAAGGGTCGGCAAGATCGAGCAAGTAAGATTTGTTTTTATTCTTACAGACATCACCCTTGTTCAAGTTTAAAAGTACACTTTGCAGCTATTTTTCAGACATAGAAATTGATTCAGGACTGAAACTTTAAACTAGAGTTGATGCTTAATGTGATAGAGACATCTCTAAAGTATTTTGAATTAAAAAAAGATGGCAGATTTTCTGCATTTACACTGTATATTATATATATATATTTTTATTGTGGTTCTTACCCAATTCTCCCTTCTCCGAAGTGTTAATGCTCACTAAAGGAGTTGCGCCTGCTGTGTTCACTGATCTTGAAAGCTATTATTAGATTATTGCAGAACAGCCCTCTGTAAATTATTAATTTATTGCTCTAGCAACTTAATTTTGTGCACAGTCTAATTAACGAAACTTCTTTAGTCTAAAAGAAGTCCGGGAAAAACGTATAGCTAGTGATGTGCAGAAAATATTGTTTGATGAGTTTACTGAAATTTCACAGCTTTCCTCTTCTGCTGCGTTCCTTTCGGTCCATTTGTATATTCTCACTTTGAATGAAAATTGTTTTCTCTTTGTTGTTGTTGTTGCTTTTTTTCCCCCTTTACTGGTAGTGTTCTGATTTGTGAGTTGGCACTCAGTAATGGATGTCTTAATCGTGTGTAGACCTGATTCACTGTCCAAGTATTGTTTACTTTGTTACATAGTTAATGGGGATTCCCACATTGTCCTCACTTCACACACAGTGCTCTCACACTCATCCTTACTTGTCTACACACACACACACACACACACACACACACACACACACACACACACACTTCTAACAAGAGAGGAGAAGCAATGGGAAGTCTGACCAACACGGTTTCATTTTCTAGGGTTAGGTGTGTTTTCCACTTGGTGCTTGCCCTTCCAGATCCTAAGATTTCACCACCGGGGTATTTCAATCTTCCTGTTTTCAATCACTTTCTTGGTTACATTTTTACACTTGTAGGAACCCTTCAGTTCTTCCCTTTGAAGGTTGGTTTGTAGAAAATGAATTTAAAGTATAAGAAAGACAGTGCACTGCTTGTAAAATTCACATCGTTGGGTAGAATTCTTTTGGAACAAAAATAATTAGGTACACGATGACTGGTACCTTATCTCTTGTAAATATTTCATTTAAAATGATGCACATACAGGTATATTCTTACAAATTTTGCTGTATTGCTGTTCCATCTGAGGCTCTCTAAAGTCTAGAGTTCTGTATATGACCTGGTTTCTTGTTTTTGTTAATAGATGGTTTATTTACTATGGCAATGTATTATTTTGGTGTTGTTTGATTGTCTTTAATTGAAGAAATGACTTTAATGTTTTATTGGCAAAGTATGCTGTTTTTCATTAAAAATATGCTATTAATATTAAATGGCTTTAAAATGTGGTGCTGTTTTAATCATTTATGTGGGAATTATTTTGGCAGGGGATTTTTAAAGGCAACGCATTTTGAGGGTGTATAGTGAGTGGTTGTTATCAAAATATGGCTTAGATTTAGTAGGGAGTGTTTCTCTGGGAAAGTATCAAAGAGCAGGACTTACAACAGCATTTTAATGGCCAGTGATCATCCACAGGGTACTTTGCTTTTCTGCTCAGATGAAATCATATTTGGCTCCAAATACCTCCCTCGTATTCCTTTCTCCAGAGCTGCAGTGGTTCTGCAAAGAGAATCTTTGTAAGCGGCGATATTGGATGGAAATTATTTCACATTCCCTTCATTCTCCCCTGGGTGAAGAGACCAAATGAACTTAGCTCACTTCTCAGAAGCACTGGGAGACTGGCTGTGGCAAGTGCCAAGTCCTGGGTGGGGGAGCAGGGTGCTGTGGTGGAGGCCTAGGGGCTGCTCAGTCCACTTACCACTCCTGGGAAGCAGTGACCCAAGCCAGAGCAGATTGCTGGGGCAAAAATGTCCCCCTTTCTGTGAATCAATCTGACACCAGAGTTGATGACAATCTAACACTGATCCCAGCACTGGCTCAGGGAAATTCTGCCCATTTGACGCAGACTTTGATTTATTTTTTTTTAATCCTAGTTTAAAGACACTTTCCCACCCTCTCAATAACTTGTAGATTGAGAAATATGTTAGGTTTTCAAAGTTTATATTTCCAGGAAGATTATGATTTAGATAATCACATTACAAACAGTTCCCACTATGAATAAATAGGTAGGAGAACACTAAATCTATACATCAAACAAAAGAGAGCAGCCGGGTTATCCTTACGGGGAATTCTGCTAACCTGAAGTGTGACCCTTTGATACAAAATTGTCTTGGGATATTTTTTGTTTGTTTGTTTTGGGAGGAGATTAGGAAAGAGCCCATGAGTCAAGGGGAATTACTGTAGTAGCTCAATTTGGGCTTAAATGTTGTTGGAAAACTGGTTATAATTTCCAATTTAACAAAAGTAGTTGTGAAAGTTGGACAGAGAATGGATGGAGGGATCTTTCTATGACTGAAATACAGAAGACACCTCAAGAACAAAATTCAAGTGTCCACTTAGAAATAATGAGATCCATTTCATAGATGCCTGAGAAAACACCCAAAGGTAGGATTTATTAAAAAAAAAGAATTGTGAATGCAAATTAGTCATATTTACTATTTAAGTTTATCCCTATTATTAGGAGGCTGAAAATCCCTTCTTTTTTCTCTATTCTTAGATTCAGTTTTCCTGGAAGTCTTTTTCAACAGCCAACCTCCTATCTCAATTTGCTGCCTACTGATTTCAGCACCATGGCTAGTAGCCACAGTTGTCAGCCCTCCTCCAAATAGTTCTAACCAGTTAAAGAACTTTCTGCTCCTCTCCACCCATCCCCTGGGTGGAGAAAATGAATGAAATAACTTGACTGGGTAACAGATCAGACTTGCTGGTCTAGGATAAAAATGATCTTTAATAAATAATACCTTCCTCTTCTCATAGTGGGGCTTACTGAAGGGGTAGGGTATGTGGTCAAGAGAAAGGTCAGTTAGTTGGAAGCAAAACAGACAAGTATGCTAGTCTCTTATTTCTTCAAATATGGCAACTTTAAGTGAAGAAACCTTGTCAGAAAAGTAGTAGGAGTTAAAAGATATGTTGAACAAAAATAAAATATGTTTTTATCCTTTTGGGTCCTTTTTGAAGTAGATGATAACTTGTGCGTATGCCTGCATGGCTAAGATTTTGTGCAGAAGTCACATAACAATGATCTGTTTACGTCACCAGTGGAAAGTGAAGACTTGTGGTCCCCCTTATTCACCAGATGTTCTTTTAAGTTTATCTCTCTGTTATTACAAAGATAAAAACTTTCTTGCCTACAAGATGGAGATATTTGCATTGTTACAGCCGGCTTAAATGTGTGTTTTAAATGGGAAAAGTAGAATTTCACAAAGAAATACATTCTGAAAGTTTTTGAGAATTGAAGAGATATACCAAACCAAAGAGATTTGCAGAGAAGAGACTTGGTCTAAGAAAGTAAAGGTAAGCCTAGAATGGGGTATGTGTAAATTCTTGAGAAATAGCCATTTGGTGTTCACTTTCAAAATAACTTACATGAATATTAAAATAGGTATGAAATCCTCACCATTGGCATTCATAATCTCTTTACTATTTTCCACTCAAGGTCCCCAATGGCTATTTTATTGGTGAGAGATATATTATGAATTGACTTAGAAGCATCCGTAGGCATCCTAAATTTTGTTTCAGAACTATGCAGCTCATCTTTAAAATTTTTCTAAAATCAAGTGATCCAATCTTTTTGCTTTTTGTTCGGTATGATCACTGAAACCAAACTAAAACGAAACAAGTCAGTAATAGAAAAGATCATGGAAGCCCTGGTAGCTGTTTAAGTACCCTCTACATCAAGATGTTATAAACTTATCTAGAAAGCATTCAGCTTCTTTTGGATATTTAACGTTGACTTGGTCAATTTTTAGCAATTTGAGTTTCCTTTAGACATTGCTTGGTAAAAATATGAAAGTATGAAAATAAAATAAAATAATTAGGTTTTGCATGCAATGTAATGCTCTCCTATTTTTATAAAGTGCATTTAAAAATAAACAACCATACATAAACATACCTCTTTATTCTTAAGGACAGATTCTGGGATCTTTGCCAAGAGAACTGGAATTTGGGGTGTTTAATGCTTTTTTTCAAACTTCAAATCAATCAATTAATTTTGATCTACTGGATAAACTCTTGAGAAAGTAGTGAAGAAGGCATTTAAAATGTATTTGATCTGATTAAGCACATTATTCAGAAGGTGAATCTCAGATTTTCTAGGCAAGGCAAGACAGTAAGTTTAGAAATATGTCTTTGTGATTATTGGTCCCAAACATTGTCTCTATACAGGTAAATGATCCATCTTGGAACTCAAAACTGCCATTTCCATCTCATTTGGCCTTGAAAGGCAGGGCTAGAATTGTAAGGGGGCAAAAGGCAGTTGGATTGATATCCTGATAGGACAAAAAAGAAGACAAAGGTTGCCCTACAGTTTTGATGTTCTCAAAGCCCACATTTGTCAAGAGACAGATGAGGAGCAATGAGAAAATATGGCTCCGTTTTCCCTGCTTTGCCCCTTTAAAGGAGCCATTCCCAGCCCTGAAAGTCTATTACGAGTGAATTAATAAATTACACAGCAAATTATTAAATCCAGATAATTACAAGGAATAAGTAAGTAAGTAATCATTAGTTATCTCAGCTAATTACTGTGGGTCAGAGCCAGCCGGAATGTGAAATCCTCCGCGGGAATTGAAATTAACTTTGCACAGTGAGTGTCTCTGCTTGACATCCCGGGTCTGTGAGGCACACGGCAGCTCCCCTGTGAGCCGGTCTTTCTATTTAACTTGGAGAGGATAGAAATAAAATTAAGTGTCGATGTGATAATAGGAAGCTGCTCAGGAAGCAAACTGTGGGTTTTATTCTGTACTTTCAATGTCTGGAGATGAAAAGCTTTATGTATACCAGTTCCAAAAAAATTATATATATTTTTAAAGCGCCCTTGTTGAGATCAGCTCCCGGAACACACATACACACGAAATCGACAGCCGGTGGATGTGACAGTTAGATTAACAGCACATGAAGGAAGCTGGAGGAGAACAAACGTTTTTTTGGTCCCCACTCCTCCCTGTGATGAGGGGCGAGCGAGGCAACAACAGTCAGTGATAAAGAAATAAAATGAAAATATTGCGCTTTGCTTTCATCCCACACAGTGGAAAGGCTGTCGAGAAGTGCAGCCGGGTCTAATAATCTGTTTGTTTTGTTTGGGTAACAATATGCTTTCATCTTGCCACAGAAGATGCAGCTTAGTGCAAATGTTGTCTCTCGTTGATCTTTCACCAGCTGTTTCAAGAACTGATGTCATCCCCCCCCCCTTCACAGAGCATCACTTTCTGAAGCCAGCCTCCTCTGCCCTCTCTCCCTCCATCCCACCAGCCCCCCAGGCCTTCCAAAGGGCAGAGAAGAGGGCAAGTCCCCGTGCCTGTTGGAAAGTACAAAATGTATCTGTGTGATAATGTGATTGTGTGTATCACAGGGCTGGGGAAGCCTGGCCATAGGAAGAAAACTGCTGTTAATGTATTAAAATGAGGGGGGAAATCTAAGAGCCTTTTTTTTTATCAATTGCAATTAGATGGACAGTCTTTCTACTCATTCCCTGCTCTAGTCTAGGATGATAATAAAAATTTAATGAAGCCTGGGACGAGTCGAGAGCTCTGTCTAGGGACCGTGGAATAGAATATTTTAACTGTACATTTATACCAACTGTCTGGCTTCAAAGACGTGACTGCTTTTAATCTCGAATTAGAAAACCACAGACTTGAAATTAAATATTAGATACCCTCGGATCCCCTTCCTTTCTGAAATATTGTCACGACTCTTTTCCCTCCACTGCCCCGTAACACACATATCTTAGGTCTCCAATTACATTTCCGTGAATAATAGATGGCTTTGGTAGGGTGCAGTATTCTGGCGCTTGTGTGTGTGTGTGTGTGTGTGTGTGTGTGTGTGTGTGTGTGTGTGTGTTTTAAATAGAGTTAATGCAATATTAATTGGCTGTAGATGTTATAAGAATGCACAGCCCCCTTTTCAGGAACAAGCCCATGAACTAGTGGTGTGGGAGAGGACGAAGGCGAAAGCTTGGCGCAGCCCAGGTCACTTCTTGGCGGAGGGGACCTTCTCTGAGCGTCGGGTAAGTGACCAGGCGCCCGAAGCTCTATGGTCCTAACTGCCTGGGTCCTGGCTGCCTGGGATCCGCAGCCTGGAGAGAGGTCGACTAGGACGGCGATGGGTCACAGTGGGGATGGCGATGGCCCGGACGCTCCCCTCGCGGGCGGAGGCCGAGGCTCCGAGCCAGCCGAGGCTCAGGCTGCGCGTGGGGGTCGCGGTCCTCGCCCCCACCTCCCCATTGCGCTCGCGGGCCTGAGGTCCCTCCCGACCCAGCCCTGCTTCCTTCCTTTCCCCTGGCTCGGTGCGCCCTGTGACGGGTGTTAGGGAGGGTGGGGGCTGAGTGCACAGGGCTGGGGGCGGGGAGCGGAGCCGCCCGCCCCGGGCCCAGGAGCATCCCCAGCCCCGCGCGCCCCAGAGCCTGGGGGAGCAGGCGCCTCGCCAGGCGCTCAGCCAGGAACCCGCGAGAAAGAGGCCCGGGCTCCTCACCCCTTTGCCTTTTACTAATCACGTCTATTTAAATTCTAGCGCGGTCCGCCGCGCTCTCACCGGGAAAGCTCTGGAGAACTGGACCCATCAATTATTCTGAAAAAATCCCAGGCTACGTGAGGCTTCCAGCCTGCGGGAGGGAGGCGGTGGGAGGAGGAGCAGCGTCTAGCCCCCAGCCGGCTCCCCCTCCCCGCCCCTCGCAGTGCCGATCCCTGGGGTGCACTACAACTTGGGGGTCTGGGGCCCGAGGGAGCTGCCCCGCGGTGTTTGGGCTCGCACTTTGTGTGGACTAGATTGGAACCTGGCCTCGCTGCCACTCCGACCCTCGGGGCCAGGTTTTAGTCCAGTGCAGACGACCTTTACCGGGTGCTGCTGCCCTCCAAGCACCTCCCAGCCCTCCCTTTCCACGGGGTCCCCAGTGCTGGCTGGCCCCAATGGTGGCTAGGGACTGCTGGGCAAGGCGGATCTCTTCTTAGCCTTCCATCCTGCTGGGATGAGGGCCTTGGGGCCGATTCTAGTTCAGCTTTTTAGGGACCTCGTTTTAAAGTCCTCTGTCGCGCATCCCACCCCCTCTTCAGGCTCCGGGATGCCCGGAGGCCGAGCAGCTAGGACGCGCAGCTGGGCGAGCAGGAAGAGTGCGCGGTCCAAAGTCGGGAGGGAGGCTGGTGAGCCGGGCGAGTAATTACTGCTCCCCCCACCCGGCCCGGCCTCTCCCGCCCCCACCCCCTCTCGGGGTCTGTGGCCATTACTCCAGCTGTCACTATGCGGAAGGCAAGAGCCCTCTCCCACCCCAGACTTTGCTGTAGCTAACAGAAGCCCGTGGCCCCCTCGCCCTCCTATAAGGTCTGGACCATGGTTCTTAAAAATTTTTGTCATAATTTTTCACCAGTGCTCTATTTCTCCTTTCCTCTATCCCCAAACTTTTCCAGCTTCTGGTCCTTGGGAGCATATTCAAAGTTATATTTGGTTATACTGGTGAATTAATCTGATTTTTTTTTTTTTTTTTGCTTTGGTAATGGCGATGGGGTGTTCTGGTAGCTCATATATCCCAAAATAATTTGAGACAAAAGAAACGGAGAACTCTGTGTACAACATTTTTTTAAAAAGCCTCTGGCCTCTGAAATTGTTATAAGATACCAAAGTCGTCCTATTAAACTAATGGGACTTGAATTTAAAAAAATTTTACTGATGTGTTTGTAAGTGATTTGAAGGTATACATCAATGCCCTTTGCAAGATCCCATTCTCTCAGGGCAGTGTCTGTGTTCTTGAAAGGTCTGGATGACTACAGCTGGTAGCTTCATCTGGAGCGGAGAGGTAAGTACCCACAGGGCAGGGCATGCCTGTTTTCCCGGTTGGCAACCACAGCTTTGCCAAGTGGTCTTTATTTCTGTGTCTTTTGGTTAAGCGTGCTCTTCATGAGTTCCGGGGATCAGTCTTGTTAGGAGGAATTATTGGCCTGGTATGGTGGTGTTGGAGGTGGAAGAGCACTTCAGCAAAATCTTTCACCTTCAGCTGACATTTCAGGAGCAATCCAGGGCCTGAAATTTAAGAATAGGATTTCCTAGGAAGGCCCCTGCCCCTCACCCTGAGCAGGCATCTTTTCCGTTCCAACCCTGGCCTCTGGCTTTCCTAGTTACAAACCCGGGGCTCCTACTGACTGCGCCAGGTTGGAGATGGCTGTGTGTCCCTCTCTGAATACAATGGAGTAAGGTCTGGATTCTAAAGATGCTCTCAACACTGGATGAAGCCAAGTCATTTCAAGCAGGGATGAAGCACACCATAATGTGTGAAGGAGAAAGAGAGTGACTGGATGCTTTGTGGGCTTGGCCCCAAACGGGAGGAGCTGCACATCCTGAGACCCCAAGGCTCTCTACTGTTCTCAAACTGTCTTCAAAACTGCTTACCTGGGTCACACACCCTTCAGGATGTCCACAGTATCCACACACAGGTACATGCAGGACCATTCCCTCCCCTCTCCCCACCAGAATCCTAGGTGGGACTTTTCAAACTCACTCAAAATCTCTAACAAAGGCCCTTACTTCATCGCCATTCCTCTTTATTCAGTGCACTGGACTGGCTTTGGCCTTCTGTTTGATACAGGTGTCCTGCTTACTTAGAGCCCAACAGGGTATCTTTTGGTGGCAGCAGTTCTGGTTCCAAATATGGAGGACACCTGTGTCTCTTGGGGAGGACATGGAGGGTCTGGCCTGCAGCAGGGCCTGGGGACCAATGTGAGATTAAGGGTTCAGGTTCTGTGTGCTCTCCCAAACTTCATGGTGGCTTCTGGAAAGAGGGAGCTAGCAGCTCTTGTATCATATTTTGGTGCCAACGGTGGAGATTCCAACTAGAGTTACCAGCGCTGACTAACTTTGTATTTCAGTTCCCAGAGGTAAGCACATCTTCGTCTGAAGCTGGAAGGCAACAACTTTTCTCCTGTATCTCCAGAATCTAAGAGGACAAGAACCCACCCCTGATGGTGTCTGATGATGGGTGGGTGGGTGGGGGGAGTAGAGCAGCTTTCCAGGACCCTGGGGAGAGGAGGGAGTCCACGCCCTTAAATTAAGCCTGTACCATCCATGGACCTAATGGAACAGGTAAGAATTATTGGTGATGCTCACTTCCTTCTGCCTTCCTTTGTAGCTCCGAGAACTTTTAATTACAGTATTGTCAGAGGGGCACATTCTTCCTAAATCACTTCATTGATTTTTTTTTCTTATGCCACTTTTCTTTCCAGTGATACATTTTTTTTTCTCCACTAGGATTCACTCAAAGTTTCAGAGGTGAATAAGAAAGAGGGAACATGTGGGCAAGGGCTGGGTGGTTAATAAGAAGGAGAGCTCTACATTTCCCCAGGGAGAGGGGGAAGGCAAAGAATGATCATATATGTGATCTCCTTATCTTGGATATTGTAGTAGGGATGCACAGAAAAGAAAGTGCGTGCCAATAAAATAGGGCTTGGTCTTTGGACTAGTTCTATTTCACTAGTTAAAATGTGTTCTGAGGAGAGGAGCCCCAGAGCCTGGGTAACTGATAAATTAATTAGTCTGAGGAAGCCACATTCACTCATTGCAAAGAAAATCACACTTCTCAAAGACGATCTTGTATACACTCTAGGTGGAAAAGGAAGAGGAAGGAGAAGCAGACCCAGTTTTCTGAGCTGAGCTGTGGCAGTCACACCTCTTCAGTCCAAAAATGCTCTGCTAATTTTCTTCCTGGAAACCAGGCAAGATCAGAATTTTTATGGTTTTGTTACTCACGTTGTTACTAATGGAACTCTAAGTTTTATCTTTTGAAAAGTAATTTTTACCATCATCTCTGGCATCAGCACCGAGTATAAGACAGCCAGTGGAAAACAGAAACGAACAGGATTTTCCTGCCAAAGAGAGGCCTAAGACTGCTTTTATTTTTTAAAAAATATTTATTTGAAAAATTATTCCCATTGCTACAGAATCTTAAACTTGTGGGTAGAAGAAATAGCCAGAAATTTCCCATATCAGCACTAGGAGTGCGTTCCATTGGAGAGGAAGTTTAGAAGGAAAAGCAGACAGATTTAATAGAAACTAAGAACAATCATATTTATTGTACCCCAATTTGAAACTGCTTCATAACTTAGTAATGGTGGAGAGAGACATCCTTACCCTACACCATTTAAATTACGGCCATTAGGTATCAGTTACTGCAAGATAAAATGATTTAATCAGCCTAGGCTAAGATTCTTTAATGCTCAACCCCTCACCCTTTCATTTTTGTCCCCTCTCCTTTCCCCTTTCCTCTCTCCTCTCAAATGGATGAGGAAATCTTAGAAGCTGGTGTCTCTGGCAGGAACCGCTCATGTACTGAGGCAGGGTTTCTCTATCAACTTTAGTACCGCTTGTGAATATTTACAAAAATGACTCTAGCCAGATCCATAGTCATCTTGCATTTTGAAGACAGAGAAAAGGAGCCCGAGATGCAAATTATGTTTGGCTTTTCTGCAGCAGCAAGGCTGGGCTCTTGTTTGTAAGTCATAATGAACAAGCCATTGATGACCTAACTCTTCTGCCTTGTTCAGGAGCTGATGCTGCCCTGGAAGCTACAGCCAAGATGCGGCTCCCAGCAAGCCTAGAGTTACTACACAACGCTTTCCCCAGCCCACGGCAAGCAGAGTGATTAAAGTGGAAACTGGATATAGGTAACACCATCGTAAGATAACTACTCTTCCCCTGCTGCTTCCATTAACCACCCAAAGAGGAATAGGTCAAAAGAAACCTAATGCTTAGACCCAAACCCCAAACACTTTTGTACACTCTGATTCAAGGCTCAACCCCCAACTTGTGCAAAGTGGGCATGTAGGAAGGCATAGCAGGCCAAAAGCAAATAAAATAAATGGAAGAATCAAAATTAAAAAGTCACAGTGTCCCCTCCACTTGGAACTGAGCATTAGATTTCCTCTAGTCTTTCTTATCTGAGCACCTTCTGCCTCCACTTACTCTCTTCCAAGCTCCTCCCACCTCATCCTCATCTTCATCCTCCTCACCCTCTTTCTCCCACTCCCTAGCACACTTTTGCAGAAAGTGGACTGTGAGCTGGCCATGGTGGCACAAGCTTGTAATCCCAGCATTCGGGAGGCTGAGACTGGAGGATCGCGGTTCGCGGACAGCCTCAGCTACTTAGTGAGGCCCTTTGCAACTCAGTGAGAACCTGTTTCAAAATAAAGAATAAAAAAATACTGCTGGGGATGTAGCTTGGAGGTAGAATGCCCCTGGGTTCCATCCCCAGTAACACACACACACACACACACACACACACACACACACACACACACACACACAGAATGTGCCAAGCTCAGGATGACAGTCTCAAGCAATTTCAAAGGGAGAGGATTCGAAAAAGTGACAAAGAGGACTTAGATCTCTGTAAAGTAGCCTGTGTTTGGAGACAGATGAAGGGACTTGTGGCTGGGAAGTAGGTAAAGGCGACTTGGGTCTCAGTGAAGACAGAGTCATGGTTGTTCTGGGTCTGGGTGGGTGTAAGGTGGGGGACAAAGGCAGATGAATCTGTATGTTCTTGTTTTGTGAACCTCTTTAGCCAATTAGAGGGGGTGCCAAGGACATTTTAACGCTTTAGCTTGAAGAAGAAGCACACACCCATTCTAGAAGATGCCATATTTACTACCTAAACACACGGGGCTTTTTGATGGAAATGCCATCAGTTGTCTGGCCAGTTCTGTTGCAGATCTATTAATCATATCCACAAGGATTGCCAAAATGGCAGGGCTCTCTTCGCTTTTCAGTTTATACAGAACAGAATCATTTACATAAAGTCCTTAAGGCAAATAACTGTTGGGGCTCTAATTTATATCTGATCGAAAATTAGCCGTCATTATGCGCTCCATTAGCAGCGTCTTTAATGTGCTTCTAAGCACCATTTGTCAAGCGGCTTGTTAATATCCTTCAAGTCTTTAAAGTTGAGAGCTCATTAAAGAGTGCGCTCAGTTATTGATGTAATTTAGATGAGTTTGGAAGAGCAAGTAAGTACACCCGGCCCGGAATGGGCAACCTTCAGCAGCCGGGGGCGTGCGGGCACTTGGTGATCTGGTTCACCGTGGAGGGTTTCCTGGAAGGACAGCCAGCTAGTCTCAGCCTCCTGCAAAGGTGTTTTTGAAGGTCCACTTTCTGACCTGGGGAGAGGTCATTCATTTCCCCAAGAGGACTGTGTTGTCATGACTCTTTCCTTCTCAATTTATATTTACCAAGTCTTGGGAGAAGGGGAGGGAGCGAGAAAAGGGCCCTATCCTGTACGAGAGAACTCACCAGATTTTTCTTTTCCCACCACACCTCCATCACCCATTTGGCTTCCAGCAGTTTCCCTCCTCTTTATCCCACTGGGTGGTGGAGGAAGTAAATATCCATTGAGAAAACCCTATGCCCCAAACAGAGATATTGCCCTTGAACCTATTTTGACTGAGGTACAGTACACCCGCTTAATTATGTACATATTATCACATTATGTATCAACCACCCCATCAGAAGAGCATAAAGGCCAATAAATTACCTTCGTTATTTATCTAAAAATCCATATATTCTGTCATTTTCTTTCTGGAGGAGATTATGCTGGTGTAACACAATAAAGAAAACCATTAGCACAGCCTGAAAATTGCAACTGAGTGCAGCGATAATTTGGCTAGCAGGAATAAATAACAGCTAGAGAGCCAGGCCCCTGCCTGGTGGATTTCCTGGTGGCTTTGCATTGGCTTCTTCTCTTTTTTTTAATCTCCGTCTTGAGTGTATCAATGAATCCTGCTCTCCAGGATTATGTCAGATTTTTGCATGTATGACTTCTCCTTCTAAATCTTATGTTAAAAAACATATTCCAATCACTATGATTTTTGAACCCCACTCCTGTTCCTACTCAAAATTCACTCCCTCTCCTGAGACCTTCTGGATCTTGGAGATTAATGCAAGGTAATGAAAGGCATTAGATATTTTATTCTCGCCTCTAAATTTCCAAGATTCTTTCAGTATTAGAAACTTGGGCGTGAGGATGGCTCTACTTTATCAGAAGTAAGGGGGAAAAAACACCCTAAAGTTCTGGAACTGGACGGATGTGCAGTTGGTCCAAACACCCCAAAGTCTTCCCTGTCCTCTGTCTCTTTCCCTCCCCCTCAAAGAATACTCTCCTCTCTATCATTTGCAGAACAGCTTATTGTCCACTTCCACACCTTAAAAGAGTTCATTACAGACGCGCCGGCAAAGAGAAGGGAGAAAGAAAGATATAATAAGATCAATTTAAGGACATATTGAGGTCATATAACAGCACAAATATTCTCAAGTGTTCTGTATAATGTGCAGCGGGCATTTTGGGCAGTTTTATTGTGTGGTGGGATCCTCATCTCCGTTGTTTTTTACAGGATTCCTCCAGGCTAAAGTAATAAAGCGAGTAATTAGAATGCTAAAGACAGATGTAAATAACAGGAACGAGACAGCGGTGACAGATGAGCGGCTGGGTCAGGAAGGAGCCCCGTTGGTGGAAAAGACACCGCGCCTGGCTCGGCCCCTCCCCCACCCGCCCTACCCTCCATCCCCTCTCTCCTGCTCCCCTCCCTCCTCGCGGTGGCCTTAGGCGGCCGGCAGGGGACGGGGCGGTCAAAATTGGATCCTGGAGGCGCAGCGAGGCTGCGGGCTCCGGCAGCCGCACAGGGGCGTCCTGGGCCTCGGGAGCCACAGCCTGGCAGGGGTACTGGTCGGCGGCCGGGGCACTGGTCCGCCCCGGCTTCCCGGTTTCCTCCGAGCTCGACAGGACTCCAGGGCTGCGGCGCCCCGGACCTGCGCAGCCGCCTCTTCGCGCTCCTGGCTGCCTCCTGGATGTGGTCCCAAATCACAGCTGAGATGCTCCCAGACGCCTTCGCCATCCAAGGTGGCCTGGGCAGCCCCGGGTGCCTCGGCCCGCGGCTCTGCTGCGCCCCAAAGCCTCAGAAGTGGCCCAAACCTGGGCGGAGGGCTTCCTTCCTCCCACCTGAGCTTCATCTGATCTCCCTGCACCCACCCCAAGGCAGCTCCGGCTTAATCCAGCGGTCTCCATAAAGTTAGCCCGTGAAACTGGAGGCCCGAGAGAGAAACAATCTCAGTGCCTTTTGACAAAAAGATGAAACTAGCAATTTGCCACTCCAGATCTGACATCAATCACCAGGCAAATACCATAGGAAGGCAAATACGATCATTCGGAAGGGGAAAAGCTTCGTTTTCCTTTGTACAGTTTAAACAGTGTAAACAGCCTGGTCCCAGTTTCTTATATTGGAAGTTAAATGGTCAGAGCTACCTAACCGTTCTCTTTGGAGTCAGGGGAATAGGAGCCATCAGATCTGATTCAAACCGCGTAAAGAGCAGGTCCTTTAGTTACTAAACCCCCCTTATATAATTCAGACTGGTCACCAGAGAGACCCTCTTCTTCCTCAGCAGAGCCTCAGTCCTAGAGCTGAGGCCTCTTTGGTTCTGCAGGTTCTTCGTAAGGAAAAGGCCAGTTCTAGGGCCATTTCCACCCTTTGGAGTGGATGCGGTTGAAACAGAAATGACCATTCACTGTTTTCGGTGTTACTTTATAGCATGAGATGCCTTTAGAACTCCATAAATTAACACTCCCCCTCAAATGCACCCCCCAAAACAAGCAAGCAAAACAAACAAATAATCAAAAAACCCTACAGTAAGCCAAACCATCCCAGAAAGCAGTTGTATATCTGTATATTTACATGGATTTGGTGCATTGCAATTACACAGCATAGCGAGATGCAAACCATTCATAGGTGGGCATTTCCCTCTGCATCCTTCTTCCCCTTCTGTGAACTCCCCTTCCACAACTCTTTCTCCCTCCCCATACATGTTAGTGAGACTGGTAGTGAATCCTTCACATATGGACAGAATACTGCTTGAACTCTCCCCTCCTTCGAGCCTCATTCCCCCCTCCCTCTGTTATTCTACTGGCCGGCATCATTACCTGGAGGCCCTTCTGCTTCCTGTGCTCCCTCTGGCTTCTACAAATGAGAGAAGTCATGTGAGCCGGGACGTTCTGAGACTGCTGACCTCACTTAGCGTTAAGTTCTCTGGTCCCACCTGTTTTCCTGCAAATGACCTGATTTTGTTCTACTTTACGGCTGAGTAAGGTTTCATTGTGTGCCTTGTACCCCATTTTCTAGATCCGTTCATCTCTTGATGGACACCTAGGTTGGTTCCATAGTTTGACTGTTGTGAGTTGTGCTGCTATAAACATAGGTAAGCGGTATCACTATAGTTTTCTAACTTTAATTTTTTTTTCTTTTGGTGGTACTGGGGGTGGAACCCAGGGGCTTTCTACCTCTGAGCTGTACTCTCAGGCCTATTTTATACTTTATTTGGAAATAGGGTCTCACTTAGTGCCGAGAGCCTCACTAAGTAGCTGAGGCTGGCTTTGAACCTGTGCGATCCTCCTGTCTAAGCCTCCTAAGCACTGGGATTACAAGCATGCACCATCATGATTGGCTTTAACTTTAATATTTTTTGGAAAGATATTAAGGCTTGATATAGATGGGTTATATGGTGGTCCCATTTCTGGTCTTTTGAGGAACTTCCCAGGAATCAGATCTGATGTCCACTGGGAATGTTGGTATTGGGGTAGGTTCAGAGCTGCTTAGAAAACAATGTACATTGATGAACTCCTCTATTCCATTCCAGATTAATAACATTAGTTATATCTAGCAGTATAAGGACATAACCATTTTTTCCAGATTTTTTTTCAGTACTGGGGATTGAACCCTGGGGCATTTTATCTCCAAGCTACACCCTCATCCCCCCTTTTAATTCTTTATTTTGAAGTAGAGTCTCACTAAGTAGCTGAGGCTGGCTGCAACCTACGATCCTTCCATCTCAGCCTCCCAAGTACTGGGATTACAAACACGCACCACCATGCCCTGCTATTTTTCCAGATTTTTAGAGAAGATTTTTGTGTCTTTTGTTAAGTCTATACCTTCCAGGTAGGTTTGACTAAACAAAGAAAAATGCTTTTTTTTTTTTTAAGATGAAAAGTGTTTCAGTATCCATGGGCACTGATTTGGCCTGCCATAGAATTCCTGAAGCATCGATAGCCTACTTGGAGTGATAGTTTTCTATCTTTAAAAAACTGGAGATCTGACCAATGAGAATAACTGGAGATCTGACCAACGGGGATAGCGCTGACCTTGAAAAATGATATTGGGTATAAAACACATCCCCTCTGCTTATGAGTTAGGACATCTAGCTTTGAGCAGAAACATTGATACATTTAAAAACTCAGTGTGCAGCCTCAGGACCGGAAATGTAGGGCTGATCTTGATTTCTGATCTTGTCTTAGCTCTAATTGCACTCTTCACTTGCTTAATGCCTGTCCTCTAAGGAATCCAGTGACTGGTGGTGGCCCTGCAGGAAACCTGTGGGGTACTGTCTTGGAGAAGGTTGTAATGTAAGCAGGAGGGGCGGCCAAGCTCTAGTTGTGGGTTTCTGTGTGACTGGGAACGAGGAGAGGGAGCAGGATGGGCGAGGAGGAGTCAGCGGCCATGTCTACTTGGAACCTGTCTGTGGCAAATTCCTTTCCCTGTGTGAAGGACTTTTTCCATGTGCAGCAGAAATTCTTTCTGCTGTGAAGGATTCAAACTTAAGGTTGTCACTTGGTGGGTAATGGACTTAAGTTAGTGGGCTGTGACTGCCATACAGTAAACATTTGAAAATGGAATAGGAGAGAAATTGCTCATGTGGACGTGTATGTCATATCGTGACAGTATGTTTTGTTGGGTGAAACGTTAATCTTATTTATACTTGCATATTTATATTGTGCTTTAGTCAAAAACACGAAACAAGCTGGGAGTGGTGGCGCATGCTTGTAATCCCAGCATTTGGGAGGCTGAGACTGGAGGATCTCAGGTTCTCTGCCAGCCTCAGCTACTTAGTGAGGCCCTCTGCAACTTAGTGAGATCCTGTTTCAAAATAAAGAATAAAAAATAGGGCTGGGGGTTTAGCTCAGAGGTAGACGCCCCTGTGTTCCATCCCCAGTACTGCAAATACAAAATCAAACAAACAAACAAAACACTTGAAACCCACCATGGTAGGGCCTAGTTCACGTCCTACCTCCTCTAAGAAGTCTTTCTGGCCCACACCAGCCCTGGATGGTTTAGGAATCATTTTACTCCACTGTTACTTTATCTGTGCTCCTTGTTTAAGGCTTCTCTTGGGTTATTAACTCTCATGTGTATTTCTAACAAAACCCTTTTTTTTTTTTTTGGTGGTACTGGGGGTGGAATACAGGGGCTTTCTACCTCCAGGCTACACTCCCAGACCTATTTTATATTTTATTTGGAAACAGAGTCTCACTAAGTTGCTGAGAGCCTCACTCATTAGCTGAGGCTGGCTTCGAACCTGTGCGATCCTCCTGTCTCAGCCTCCCAAGCGCAGGGATTACAAGTGTGCGCCACCACGCCCGGCTCTAACTAAATTTTCTTAAGGGCATGTATTCCAGTTTCTTGATATCTGGTGTGTCTCTGTAAACATGGCTCTGTAGAGTCCCTCCATCTCCCTTTTCTTCTCCTTCTTCCTTCTTTTTCTTGGGATCAAAGCTAGGGCAAGTATTTTACCATTGGATTACACCTCTTATCCCTACATTTTTTGGGGGGGTATTGGGGATGGAACCCAGAGACATTCTACCTTT